>NW_028275162.1:23835811-24135811 GCF_013281855.1 Momordica charantia | reverse complement strand
TCAAATGTTGTACTAAAAAAATATAATTAATAAGACTGCATTTTTTTATCGTCATCTTTTCTTCTCTAAAAATACAACTTTATTAAAATAAAAAGCAACAAATACAACATGATTTAGTTTGAATTCAGAGAAATGAACTGATTGAATTATACGTAAAATAAAATTAAACAATATCTGAATAAATCATAAATGTCATAAAAAAATAAATAATAACCAAGAGAAGAGAACACCTTATTTAAAGGTAAGGCTTATGATTAAAAATATTTTGTTCACTCCTACGGAACAATAAACATAACTAATAAAATGTCAAAGCGAGTAAATGGTAATTGCTAAATAGCTTTAACTAAGAATTAGCGAAATTCGATCCCTCACTCTACATGTGGTACAACATAACTGATAAGACAAGACAGCATGTCATCTTTTCCTCTCTAAAAATACAACTTTATTAAAATAAAAAGCAATAAATTCAACATGATTCTAAACTATTGAGTTTGAATTCAGAAAAATGAACCGATTGAATTATACATAAAATAAATTAAAATAATATCTGAATAAATCATAAATGTCATAAAAAAAATTAAACAATAACCATTATGATTGAAAGTAGCAAATAAAACTCCACTCCATGGCGGCTGCTTGCTTTGCATGATAAGAGCAACGGCCATCTCCTTTCTGCAAGAAATATGGAACTATTTTATCAGATTTCAGCAGCTAAGCTTTTCTTTTAAAGGGTAAGAACACAAGAATAAAAAGGTAGAGAAATGGAATTTCCGAAGGCCCTTTATTACCTTTGATAGAAACATTAGTTGCACATCCTAGAAGGGAGGCGACGGTGACCTCTTCACAAAATCGGGTGGCCATTGAAACATGGGCGGCGGTGGCGACGGCGGAGTCAAGGGCCGTGAGTCGGTTTCAGGTGGCGGTGGCGAAAGAATTTTTCTGTGATAAATGGAAGAGAGGGGATAATGAGAGTTTTTGATCGGAGAGGAGAAAACGGTGGAGGAGAAGGTGAGAGAGAGGATTAATGCAATTAAAAGAGAGGAAATGAAAGAGGCCATTGGAGACTTCATGTTTCTTTTTTGTTATTTGGTGTGAAATATTGTCAATGGAAATGGCAATGGGTGCCTTTATAGTCGCCACACCAACCACTCCCGGCTGCTTGACCATCTCTCCATCCGCGGACAGAGATGGACAATACCTTACACGTTTCCCTCTCTATTATGCACAAATTATTTTAAGGTGACCACGCCAAACCCTACAAATTATTCAATGTTATTACTTTTTTCCAGATCGAGTGGTTTTGAAAAAAAAGATTTAAGTATGATTGATTTTTCAAAATCACCGATTTGTTTGAGAGTGATGGTAGAAAGAGTAATTTTGGTGTGTTTGAGAGTGATGGTAGAAAGAGTAATTTTGGAATAAGAAAATGTATAATTGATTTTTAATGTGATTTTAAGTTTTATTCTAAAATCAATTTTCTAATTTACCAACCTAATCAATAGAGATGGGAGTGGTTTTGACAATGACAAATCACTCCCAAACACATCTAAGGTGATTTTAGACTTTCCTAAAATCAATTTGTTAATTTGTCAAATATGATCAATGGAAAGGGAAATGATTTTGACAATGGTAAATGTGATTTTCGTCGTGTCAAAATCACTCCCAAATATATTATCCTTAGATACTTTTGTAATTTTGGGCAAATCAATTTTGTGGTTGGAGATATATGTCAACTATATAACTTTGGCTTATATATCTTCCATGTTGAAAATTAAATCTACTGCCTCTGTATTAATTGAACTAAAAAAAATGTTCTATAATGTAACGGTTTTCCTTGAAATTTTTTAGGGAAAGTAAAAATAGAATAACAATGTTTATATTTTATTACATTTTTTTTTAGTCCAAGATGTGGGGTGGAGATCGAACTTACAATTTTTTGGTTTGAGATATATGTCAATTACCGCCAGAGCTCAGTTTTGCTTACAATTTCTATTTTGAATATGTTTCTACTTATTATTTAAATTTTTAGAATGGAGTTGTTTGAGTGTATTTTGTGAAAATCAGGCAAATAGAGAGATTGTTCTATTGTTCTAAAATACCCCAGCAAAAGTTTATTTGTTATTTATATTTTCCTTTTGATTATTTACTCTTTTTTTTTAATAAAAGATCATGGCATTGATGAAAAAGTAGGTGAGAAATATACCAAAGAGATCGATGAGTTATATGAAAGCACTACTCCAGTTAGAGCAACGATAGATATATATTATAGTTAAAAAAAACCATATTTGGATGACCCAAGAGGAAGCAAAGTACAATTTGACTAAATTAATTTGGTTAAATCATGAATCTCAAATAGTCTCAAAAGCTTATTTTGCAAAGTCTTAAAAGAGCCGTTTCAAGCATCAAAATTAGATGGTTGTTGAACTAGCTAATGGACTTTACTATATCTTAATCATATATTATATTCCACATTAAACTTCGGCGAAGATTCTAAATTGAAAATTAGGCCGTGAGTGTTGTCGAAGAGAAATGTTTCTTCTTTTGTAAATGGTTTTGATTCTTCCCCCACGTTGAAAAGATGAATTTTAAGGAAAATTAGTTAATATCATTTTTCTTAAATAAAATCCAAGAGCGTTGAAATGAGAGAGATCATGTTTGATCTAGTGGGGAAATCTCCAATTTATTGAATGCAACCAAAGTTCGTTGACATGCATATCCGGTACAAGTAGAAAAAAGAATAATCGTGTGTACTGATAAGTAGGTATCTCTTACTTTAAAATTCTGACAATTAAAAAAGATGAATGTACAAATATAGAGTTTGGGAAACTATACCATAAATAATTGTTTTTGATAGTGAATTTTGGACGAGTCGAGATTCGCAACTAGCTTCTTGGTTGAGCTAGATGGAACGAGTTATGCAAGAAGACATGAAACAAATAGAGGTAGAAACACATGAATTCATTGGTTCACTTAGCAATCTCTATTTTATCTTCTAACAACTGTCCATTTTTTCTAAGGGTAATAAGAAAGAAGATACCTACTTTACGGGAATATTATTTATATTTTTATTAGTATAAGGTCTTTTAAATGGTATCCAAAAAAGAATCGCCTTCTATATATTGTACCTTAGTTTCAGTAAACAATGTCAAAATATTAATGAGACTAAATATTCAATATGTTAATAACCTGATCTTTGAATTAAGGAGATAATTTAGCTAGAAAAATAATACATTTTCATATAGTAGAGAACTTCATAATTAAATGTCAATACGAGAATATAGTTCGGTTAAGATATTTCCGAACCTCTTTCTCTAATTTCTAAATGTCGAGGTCCAATCTCTCTATCCACATTTTTGTTGTACTGAAAAAACATTTTGAAGTAATTTTAGATGTCACCTTATATGTTTTTCCACAGAGGTTCGTTATTTTTTCTGCAAACGCTTGGTAACCCCCTCTTTTTTGGTATTTTTATTTATTTATTTTGACTGGAATTTGTACCAAGTTGGTCTAATTAAAAAAAAAAAAAGATCATCGATCCAGATAAATTATATTATTCAACACTGGAGTTTGTTGAATCTCAATGAAAAATCGAAATACATTAAGCAGAAAATGAAGGGTGCGAAAAAGAAATAATAATTTATAACAAGTGGAAATTGTTTATTGTGATATCATGTGGATTGGCTGCTTTTGTTCAGAAGCCAGGAGGAGGTGTCCGTTTAGAGATGAAATTGCGCGGCCACTGAAACTTGGGTGGCGGCGGTGGCGCCGGCCATGAAGTGGCCGAGCGCGGTGGCGGTGACTTGAAAACCGGTGGCGGCGGCGGCGGCTTTCTGCGAGGAGGGCGAGCGGCGGTGGCAGTGGACGGCAGCAAAGTTAGAGAGAGAAACAATAGTAGTAAAGAAACAAACAAAAGAGAGGCGATTGAAGACTTCATTTTTAGTAACAAAGTGTGGATTTTTCTTTTTCCTTTTTTTGTGTGTTTAGAAGAGCTATGGGCAGCACTTTATATATTGCTTTTGGCTTCTGCAAAGCAAACGCGGCTGCTGCTATCTCTTATTCTAAAGCCACCTTTTACTCAACAAACGCACCTTTAACCCTAAACGCTACACTCTTATATATATATATATATTATTATTATTATTCTAGTTCAATGCATGTATCTTCCCAAAAAAAGAATAATAATAATAAATAAAGCAAATTGATTTTGTTAACAAGAAATTTGTTAAATTATAGAGGTTTAGTCCCAACGTTGGTTTTTTGAAGTGTAAAAAGGTAATGGGCTATTGAACTTTCAAGAAAGGTCCTACCCCTCTGATACTATGTTAAAGATGATTAATAATCAAAATTGGTGTGTTTTATGCAATCGTTCTAGTGAAACATTGGATCATCTGTTTTTGCACGGCCTCTTTTCGGCATCTCTTTGGCATCGTTTGCTATACATTTTCCAAATTTCACTTACCTTTTCTCGCTGTATTGACACTTTCATCACAGAATGTATTTCCAAGTCCAGTAACTGCAGAATAAATATTTTGTGGTGTAATGTGATAGGAGCTATATTCTTTTTGGAACGTTTGGTTAGAGCGAAACAACCGCACTTTCTCGGATATCTCAAGGACAGTTGCTTCGTTTTGGGAGGACATCATAATAGATGTTTCGTCATGGTCTTCCAAATCCAATCTCTTTTTGTAATTATGATATTGCTACCATTTCTCTTAATTGGGTTGCCTTTATCTAATTAACTCATTTTTGTCTTGTATGTTACTCACATACTCGTTAATGAAATGATACCTCTTTTCTAAAAGAAATTGTTAAACATGATTAAATCACTAATGAATCAAAAAGTTTAAGCCGATGAGATTAGAGTAAATTTAGTCATTTACAAGGTATCTAACACATACTAGACACAAAATTATAAGTTCAATGACGACTTATGCAGAATTCAAAGTTGAAAAACGAAAGACTAGGGCATTGACTAGGATTATAAGAGAGTTTCCTTAGTACAAGAGAACCAAGAAGGGTGCAACTCTAGTGCTCGAGAGGTCACAATTACCGCGAGTAAATATATTAATGACGAGGAACAAATTTTTGCTATTCTATTAATACTTAATCGATTAATAAGTCCAATACCAATACCTTGATTTCTAATGTCAAAGCCCAGGGCCTGTAGCAACAAGAAAAGGAGGCATTTCTTATTACAAGAAAATGTTCAGGTAAGCTTGTTAGGTGCTTGCACATTTTCAAACTTCATGGACCTATTAGATACACTATTGAAAGTCTATAGATTTATTGAAGTAAAATTCAACAACTTATTAGATGCAATCTTGATAAAGTTCAAGTTTATAATGTGTTATTTTATGGGTGCATGTGAAATTGTAATGAGTAAAAAATAGTTTTGTCATACTTGCTAAATATAGTATATAAAGAATAAGATTTTGCAAATACAACCATTTTGTAGAGCTTGTGTCTATCCGTGATAGACATATATCACGACATATAAATTGCTGTCATATTTGTAAAAAAACTTAACTTTTTCTAAATTTACTATTATTTTAGACAGATTGTTGTATCATATATGTTGCTTTCAATATTTAATCAAATATTTTGGAAAGTGTTATCGGATAATTTTGAGGCAATACATGTTTGTGACCCCAACTGGCAATGTAGACTGGGCCTGGGTCAAGTAAGGCGAGATTGAAGGCCAAGAGCACTTGAACAATCCGTACAGGAGACAGTTAACAAGGGAGGCATTGAAAATCTCTCTCCATCCCTATAAAAACAACACTTGAATCAAAAATCAAGATAAGTAAAATTCACTGTCCAAAATGCTAGTATGAAAGCTATACCTACGAATATCTCAGTACTCTTTGTTAAAGATCCAACATTGAAAAGATAAGGGACGTAACAAGGATATTTATAATATAAAAGTGAGCTATTCTTTTTATTGTCAATTGTTTTTTGAAGTGGAACCTCATGAATATTAATATGATATAGTGCTTACCTATCCCAAATGCTAACTTAAGCTTCAGCAGAGTACTACATCAATACTAGGCTTCGGAATGCAAGTCGAAGGTGTGCACATGGCACTTACTTGGCACGTACATTCGATGGAAAGGTTAGTGGACAACTTGTGTTTTTAAATTAAGAAGGGCGTTTTAGATTAGGAGAAATTAATATTGGTCAGTCAATTGAATTGATATTTATAAGATTCTCTTGAATTATTGTGCTAACAAAAGAGTAATAAATAGTCAGGACTGATGTGCTTGACAAGTGGATTCTGATCAATGTGAAAGCATGACTTTTTTGTCCCCGTGTCATTGACTGACAGATAGTACATGGCCAAGTTGGTACCAAAACTAAAAAAATTATTTCATGTCACCAAATTTAAACTTCGTCGAAGCTTCAGCTAAGTTAGGTTATAAATTCAATTATAGTTCAACATTATTGCTTTATGCTTAAAACAGAGGGAGACTTTTCAAAAACTTCGAAACTTTGTTTCAAAAACTTTTTTATTTAAATAAAATTAAACTAACATATTTTCACATATTACATAGTAATACAAGAAAGGTTTTTAAAAAATTAAGAGCAAATTGATTCCCATTTTTTATCCGAAGATCAAGAGACTTAACAATAATCTATTAATACATGACTTATTCTTTGTTGGATTTAAAGATGTGAAAGAAAGTGAAATTTAAAGAAACTTATTCACATATACGTTGTGAATATGTTTATTTCTTTAGTGATTTTATTTCTTTATTTATTAAACTTGAAGTTATGTATTTAAATGGAAAATTGTTTTTTTATTTTGTTAAAGTTACAAATACATGTGTTAAAGTTACCTATGTAGCATATGTAAAAATGTTACATATGTGTTTAATTTTGAGCGAGATGTTACCTGTTTGTACAACTATATATAGTTGTGGGTTTCTTCATTTTGAGATATCCAAGCATACCACAATTGGGTATTCTCCTCCTCCCACAAGAATTCTCTCTTCTTTTGAGTTGTTCTTCTTGTTTATATTGAGAGCAAGTATTTAAGAATTTTGCCAGATCCGAGTAGTTCGAGGTTGCAGTTCTACCAGAGTTAGTCGTTGTATCCTGCTGAGACGATCGTTGTAGTTTGCTAGCAACTTGTGCATAACGAATAATTGTCTTCAGGTCAGCGCTATTGAAGCGTGCTTCGACTATTTTTTTTATCAAGTTTTGGTGTTCATCAAGTTGTTCAAATTTATATCGTTTGTAGCCAGTTACGTTGTAATCTGTTTGTCAGTACTACACAGTTCATATATACAGCGTATATTTATCCAACATTCTTTTCGTTATCTATCTTAAGATGAAACTTATGAATATTGAGATGATATCAAAACTCAACCATTTATTTAATTCACAAACATATGACTTGATCATATAAACTTCATTTAATTCAAATAGAATTAAATGAAAATAAATGTAATATAAATAAATCTTTAGTGAATATTTAGTATACAACATAGTTCATATACCTTGTCTAATATTATTTAGCCTACCTCTAATATTTTGAAAGGCAAGGGATACACCGAAAAGAATCAAGTATAAGGTGTCAGATACATGTAATAAAAAGATACCATCAAATATTTAAGAACTAAGAGAAAAATGCAAAATAAAACGCTTCATAAAATAATGATGAATTTTTAAATGGAGTGAAAACTGTTAAGGACGATAAAAAGAAAATGAACCTTACAAAATAGACATGACTACTCCTCTCACTATCCATTAATTTTGAAATGGAACCCAGGAATATTTTGATAGAAAAAAGTCAAATACTTTTTAAAATAAAATAAATAATTATCAATTTTCTAAAAGTACGCTTTAAAGTTAAACGGTTGGAAATTAGTCGATCTGGAAAGGACAATCGGCGGTGAACGGTAATGGCAGTGAGCGGCGGGTAGAAAAATTCATTATAATCACACAAATTTCTCCCCAAACCAAATCAAAAAAAAAAAAGAAATTCTCTCAAACCTAATACTACTCACAATACTAGGCTTAAATGTTTCAAAAATTAGAAGGTGACAGATTCCTTTTGTAACATTTAGCACAGCTCCTCTTCGTTGTATTTTGGAAGAATTGCAGTTGTAATATTTTGCAAAAATCCAATAATTTTTATACAGCCGAAATTGAAGTAATTTTAGATGGATGAGGACCCTATACGATTGGAATTGCTGGAGTAATTAATCTGTTGGTGGGAGTACATGTAATAATATCAGATTTAACACCAAATTGGTCTCTAATTGGAATAGAATATTAAAAGAAATTCATGGATCCAGATACATTACACATTTATCCAACACGGGAGTTCGCTGGATCTCAATGAAAAATGGAAAAATACATTGAATAGAAAACAAAGGGTGCAAAAGAAAACCAATAAGTTATAAGAAGAAAAAATTATGTTGATCTCATCTGGCCGGTTGGCTGTGGCTGTGGCTGGTTTGTTGAGAATCAGAATGCAGGAGGCGGTGCCCGTCTAGGGATGAAACGGCGCGGCCAGGGGTTTTTGCCAGGACGAGGAAAGCGAGCGGCGGTGGCTGTAGACGCCACCAGACTCTGAGACACACACACACACACAGACAATACTAGTACTAAACAAATAAATAAAAGAGATGCCATTGAAGACTTCATTTTTTTAGTCAAAAACTTGGGTTTTCTTTCTTTTTTGTGTGTGTTTAGAAGAACTAGAGCCATCCCTTTTTATATGTTTATATTTAGCTTTTGTCTTGTGGAAAACAAAGGCGGCTGCTGCTGCTATCTCCAATTCAAAGTCGCCTTCACCCAACAAACACACCTCTTTTGACCCTCTTGTGCATGTATATACACAGTGCATTAATGATTTGAAGAGCATAAAAAAAAAAAAAATCTCTATTTATGTATTTTTTTCCTTTTCTACTCATAAAAAAATTTAATGTAGTCAAAAAAAGGCAAATAGATCTTTATATTCTTAACTTCGAATCGAATAGACCCTGAAGTTTGATTTCAATTATACCTGTTTTTATAAAATTTCAAAATTTCTACTTTATAATAAAATTCTTATTTATTTTATGTTGCTTATGTAGATACCTGTTAAATTTATGTTATTAGGATTACATGAAGTTTTGTATTTTCTCTAATTAAAAGGTGGTAACTTAGTTAAATAAAAATTCATTCAACTGTTAAAATAGCCATTACATATATCAATTTAATCAACAGTTCATGGTAAGATTTGGAACACCCATTATTACCAAATCTAAATCTTCATACAGCTGTTGACCCTTTTTTCGCTTCATTTGTGATAGATAAATAGAGATGGAAATGTTCATTTGCATCATAATCCACGACATCGGTTGATAGCAGAGCAGCCACGAGTATAAGGATTAGCAGCAGCTCTTGGTTGATGCTTGTTATGATGAGATGAAGGACAATTTGGAGGTGGGTTAGGCCCATCGCATTCAGAAGGTTTAACTTCTTTTGTCTCCGCTGCAACTTCTTGACCCACCACCAACATGCTAATTAAGAGCAAACATATTATCCATGACTTCATCTTCTTCCTTTCCTTTCTCTATTTATCTCCACGGAAGCTGCACGACCTCTAACGCGACTGTTAGTCTAGTAAATAGTCGCGACTTGATTGTTTATGATTTCTTTTTCATTTTGTTCCTCCTATTTATAAGTTTTTGAAAATAGAACATGGTTAAGGAAGTTACACAATTGGTGGTGGATATATAGTTTAGGTGATTTCTCTCTTTCTTTAGACCGAAATTGTTGTTAACATTCCCATTATAAACTAAAATTGGTAGACTATCGTGTTCTTAACCCCCCCCCTTTTTTTTGTGGGGAGAATTTGTGTTTTTAACTTTTGGGGAAAGGTAACCAACTAAGAAAAGTATAGTTTGTTTTTTGAAGTCATCTGAAAATGAACTAAATCCGTATAAAAGAGTTTCATGAATTATTTTTTTAAAAAAGAAAAGGTCTCATGTATTAGAAAGTAATGGTGATAAACATAATTTCCTTTTGCCATAATCCATCATTACACTTAATATATTCTAATGAAAGAGTAAAACAGTGAGGCCTGATGTGTTTGACAAGTGGATTCTGATTAATGTGACTTTTTTGTCCCCGTGGCCTTCACTGACAGATATATCGTCAAGTTGGTACCAAACCTAAATCAATCCTAAATAGAAGAAAAATAATCATGTGACCAAATTTAAACTTTGTCGAAGTTTCAAACTTCAGCTAGGTTATCAATTCATTTATAGTTCAATGGTACTGTATTGATTTATGCTTAAAAAAGAAAGAGACGCACTTTTCAAAAACTTTTTTCTACAGGAAAACAATTTATTGGAAACCTTATTTTTGTCGTTGAAATAGTTCAACGACATGGAATCAGCGACGAAGTTAGCAACACATCTCGTTTTGTCGTTGAAACATATCAACGACGAAAATTTTTCGTCTCTGAAAGTCTTAAATTTTGTAGTGTAATTTAGAGCAATACAAGGAAGATTCCAAGAAAGGAAGAAATACACATATATGCATATTTAAGGTTGTTAGATATCCATCATATGAGTTAAATTTATCCAACCCATCAACTTAAGCTTTTGAGTTGAGTGGTATTCATCCTTCTGATGATATTAGAACAAGAGGTCATGTGTTCGAACAAGTGTTAGGTATTCAATATATGAATTAAATTTATCCAAACTGATGTGTTGAGTAAGAAAGGTAATTAAGAGCATATTGATTTCCCATTTTTTGACCTTAGTCACACGTTAATAAATCTTTAGTCAATATTTAGTATACAATGTAGCTCATATATCTTCATTTAGATTGTGTGGTTTACTATTATTTTTGTTTTTAAAGAGAAACCATTTCATTGAAGATACTTATAGAAAGAAAGTTAAAAGGAAACTTTCTAGATAAGAGAAGTAGTAGATCAAATACCATAATTACAAAAGGAAAAAAAAAGAAGAAGTGAGACTTAGGTTGATCAAAAGGAAGCAGCTACATCTAATATCGTCCCGAAGCTGCGATTTGGATCTATACGTATGAAAAACTTGCATTTTTTTTTTGGGACATGTTGGTCCATAAAATAAAAAGAAATATCTGATGGCAGAGATGCATAGTCGAACAATCAGTTAGACTCTTTCTTGTCTCGTTTTTGGGTAGAATGATTTTATTTAATAGAAAATAAACCATATCGGAGGAAATGTAAATAAGGAAATCAATTGGAAGAGTTGAAATATATGTATTGTGCAACCTACTATTTTAAGTTCTCAAGACAGATCATGTTTAATCTAGTCTAGTTGGAATTCTTCAATTAATTGAATGCATAACTTTATATAAAGTTGCACATCCATAAAAGGTAGAAAAGGAACAATAAATTTACAAGTTAAAATAATATTTGGGTGGGGATCAAAAGGCATCTCTGCCCTAACACATTAAAAAAATTGACAACCACAAATGAATACATAAGAGGAGGGAGAAAAAATAAAATAAATAACTATAAATTTTTTAATGGTGATAAGTGTAATGACTCATTTTCTAGCATTTAGCAACACCTCCTCTTTGTATCTTGGGCAGCTGCACTTCTAATTTTTTGGTATTGGCAAGCATATCGCTCTCTGCTCAAGAATCGGTAGCAATTTTAAGGAAAATACTACTGAGCTCCACGATACATAAGTGCTTATCATCTCTATGCGAATTCTAATTTTAGTTTTTCGTCTTTGATGATCAATGCCATCAATTGTCAACTCGTTGGTAAGACGACAGCTTCAAGTCTGATTATTTTTTGTAGCACACCCCAGACACAAGCATCACTGTGCCAAAATCCATCCATTTTTATACCGTTGAAACTTCATAACTACATGGGTCGAAACTGAAGTAATTTTAGATGGATGACGACCTTATACATTTTTCCACTGGGTCTTTTTTTTTTTTTTCTTTTTCTGCAAACTGTTTTTGTATTCTTATTCGCTTGGAATTGCTCGAGTCGATTAATTAATCAGATTTAACACACCAAATTGTTCTGTAATTGGAATAGAATATTAAAAGAATTTAATCGATCCAATCCAGGTACATTACATTTATCCAACACTAGAGTTTGTCCAATCTCAATGAAAAATCGAAAATAGATTGAGTAGAAAAAAGGAAGGGTGCCAAAGAAAAACAATGAGTTATTAGAAGAGGAAATTATATGAATTTATTGTGATCTCATCTGGGTTGGCAGTGGCAGTGGCTGTGGCTGTGGCTGGTTTATTGAGAATCAGAATGCAGGAGGTGGTGCCCGTCTAGAGACGAAAGGGTGCGGCCAGGGCCTTATGCGAGGACGAGTGGCTGTAGACGCCAGCAAACTTAGACACAGAGGCAATACTAGTACTAAACGAACAAATAAAAGAGATGCCATTGAAGACTTCATTTTTTTAGTGAAAAACTAGGGTTTACTTTCTTTTTTGTGTGTGTTTAGAAGAACTAGAGGCATCCCTTTTTATGCATTTACATTTAGCTTTTGTCTACTGGAAAGCAGGGGCGGCTGCTTCTATCTATTAATTCAAAGCCGCCTTTACCCAACAAACACACCTTTTTTGACCCGGCCCCCTGCACTCTCTGCACTAGAATTTATAAGAGAGATCTCGAAAAATCAGCAATTTCTGCTGGGCCTTTTATCTTTTTTTAGGTTCATTAGGGTTTTTATTGGTTGGAACTTCCAGCTATCTTGGTAGGGATTTGATATCTTTATTTCCGTCTCAGCAAATAATTTTTTTTCCACAGGGGATCGTGATGTCTTTCTATGGGATCGCAGGTCTCTTTATTAGCTCCTATTTGTGGTGCACAATTTTGTGGAATGTAGGTAGGGGTTATGATCGATTCGATAGAAAAGAAGGAATAGTGTGTATTTTCCGTTGGGGGTTTCCTGGAAAAAATCGTCGAATCTTCCTCCGATTCCTTATGAAAGACATTCAGTCCATTAGAATAGAAGTTAAAGAGGGTATTTATGCACGTCGTGTCCTTTATATGGAAATCAGAGGCCAAGGGGCCATTCCCTTGACTCGTACCGATCAGATCTTACCCCACGAGAAATTCTCCGTCTGCAATATTTAAATGTTTAGATCTCTTCATGGTCCCTAAAAGATGAGTAGTGACTTGTATAAATACTTCAGTATTGTTATAAATCAGCCTCATCATCAGGTTAAAAGTCCAAAGACGGACTCAAATTAATTATTAATATATAATTATTTAGTATTTATGGTTTTTTTTTTGTCAATTCTCATTCCTCTAAAAAGAAATTTATATTAATATAGTGATACAATTTATTTCATTAAAAATCCAAATAAATTAAGTAGTAAAAATATGATATAATAAAATTTATTGATAACTTTTAAAAATAAAAAACATAGTAAAAAGTATAAAATAAAAACACAAATTCTAAAATTCAGTAGCGTATTTTGAATAAATATAAAAAAAATAATTTATTATATGAGCTAATTCAAGTCCGATCCAAATGGTTGATCCAAGTCCGATCCAATTTTGACCCATTGATTTAGGCATATGAATTTGGCTATGGGCCTAGGTTTTAGTGGTTGGGCTGGGCTATGCTTGAGACCCGTAGGATTTAGGTTCGGGCCGAGCTCAGGCCTTTGCTTCCTATCAGTCTACCCGACTGTGATAGGATTCCTATCAATCTACCCCGATTTGATAGGGCACCTGTCTTGCTCGTCACCCGAGCACATGCATGTTATTGCTCCCCACTACGAGTAATTTTTGTCCGATCTAGAGATCATCCACAAGTAAGGAAGGGGCCTAACAAGGGTTTAAACATGGGCTACCCTTCTTATTGACAATTGGTTTGGAGAAAAGACGGCGAAGGTGCGAGGAACGAAAATTTTCCTTTGTTTCCGTATTGAAGCCGAAATTTCTTGAAGACAAAAGGAAATTAAGAACAAAAGAAATGTTTGCCTCGAGTCCAGTCAAGAATAAATTTTCCTTCAACATTCCTGAATAAATCAACAACAAAGGAAAATTTTCGGCCTGAAAATTTCTATTATAATATGGTTGGTCATTGAATAAACTCTGACACCAATATTGTCTCGCTTTGCAGTGTAGCTTGTATTCTGATTTTTTTTTTTTTTTTTTTTGTCGAAGTTTTGGGTTTTAGAATTTTGTAAGTTCTTTTTATATTTTTAAGAGATTTCTGGTACAAACAAAAATATCAAACTCTCATCCTTTTAGGAAGTGAAAAAGTGAAGAACTTGTTTATTTACATTTTATTATAAATCATATTTGAATACCTTATCATAACTCTTCCTGACGAAAAATTTGCATCGAAAGAGTTTTTTCCCAACGTATAGGCCCCGACGTTTGATTTCAATTATACTGTTTTTATAAAATTTAAAATTTTATACTTTATATTATAATGTATATTTATTTTCTAGCTAAAAAGTTGGTAACTTTTTTAAATAAAAATCCATTCAACTGTTAAAATAGTCATTACATATATCAATTTACTCAACATGGTAAGATTTGGAACATTCATTACTACCAAATCTAAATGTTCATATAGTTGGTCTTTTTTTCCTTTTTTCGCTTCATATGTGATAGATAAATAGAGATGGAAATGTTCATTTGCATCATAATCCACGACATCGGTGGATAGCAGAGCAGCCACGAGTATAAAGATTAGCAGCAGCTCTTGGTTGATGCTTGTTAGGATGAGATGAAGGGCAATTTGGAGGTGGGTTAGGTCCATTGCATTCAGAAGGTTTAACTTCTTTTGTCTCTGCTGCAACTTCTTGGCCACCACGAACATGCTAATTAAGAGCAACCATGACTTCATCTTCTTCCTTTCCTTTCTCTATTTATCTCCACGGAAGCTGCACGACCTCTGACGCGACTATTAGTCTAGTAAATAGTCGCGGCTTGCTTATGATTTCTTTTTCACTTTGTTCTTCCTATTTATAAGTTTTTGAAAATAGAACATGGTCAAGGAAGTTATACAATTGGTGGATACATAGTTAAAAGGTGGTTTACTTCTCTCTTTTTTTAGATTGAAATTGTGGTTAACAATCTCATTATAATTTTATAGTTTTTTTTATAGATAAATTAGAATTTTATAGTTGAATCTAAAATTGGTAGAGTATTGTGTTCTTAATTATTTTTAATTTTATTTTTGGTTGAGAATTTGTGTTTACATCTTTGTTGGGGAAAGGTAACAAACTAAAAAAGTATAATTTATTTTTGACGTGGTCTTAAAATGAACAAAATCCATATAAAAGAGTTTCATGTGAATCATTAAAAAAAAAAAAAAATCTCATGTATTAGAAACTAATGTGATAAACATAATTTCCTTTTGTCAAAATCCATCATTACACTTAATATATTCTAACTAATTAGAAGATAAAAATTATGGTCAAAAAATTATTTAAAGAATATTTTAAAAATATTTCTCATATCATTTGCCACCAATGGAAAAAATTCACTTTTTACTTTTTAAACGATGTTCAATGACAATTTTAACTTTTAATTTTTAACTTCACCAAATTCAGCCTAAAATATATTTAACAGGTCACAACTTTTCATTTTTTTTTCAAATATAGCATGAGTGAGATTTTTCTGTGTATATTTTACATAAAATTTATGTTTGATTTTTATTAGTTTATTTTTATAAAATTTCAAATTTTCCAGATGTATGAGAATCCTAGAATGTCTGTGGGAGGCATCTAACAAATTTTGGATATCCTTTTGAAACATGATTTTCAAGATTCACAGGTGAGCTCTTTACATTTTTGTCCTTAATTTTTTTTCATATATTTTTTTTCACAAAAAAAAATCCTTATTTTTCTTTTTATATTTATAATTTAAATTAATTAATTAATTCATTATCTAATAAACAACTTCATGTACATCACATTTACATATAAAATAAACTACAATTGAGTTATATAATATCTCCATTTATTTTTAATATTTTGAAAGAATTATATTATTAATAATATTTATTATCATAAATATATACTTTCAAAGCAACATTTTTTTTACGATTAACATACCTAGATGATAAGATAGATAAATTTCGGTTCCCCACCCCACATGTTGTACTAAAAAACATTCAATTTAATTCAAATAATCTATTATTTTAAACGAAGGTATAAATTATAGGATATTCAACCCTTGATGGTAAGATTTAAAACACACATTAGTACCAAATGTAAATGTTCATAGACCTGTTGGTCCCTTTTTTTGCTCTATAATGTGATTGATAAATAGAAATGGAAATGTGTTGATTTGTATCATTATCCTGACTTAAAAATTGTCTCTGCTGCCACTCTTAGTTGATTGCTTTAGGGTTTGTTTTTCTTTTTCCTCATCCTATTTATAAGTTTTTGAAAATTCAACCATGGTTAGGGAATTATACAGTTGGTGAAAATTCAATTGAATCTCATTATAATTTTATGGTTTTTTTATAGATAAATTAGAATTCTATAGTTGAATCTAAAATTGGTAGACTGTTGTGTTTTTAACTGTTGGGAAATGTAACCAACTACACAAGTATAGTTTTATTTTTTTGAAGTCATCTTAAAATGAATTAAATCCATCATCTCATTAAAACTTTCATTTATTAGAAACTAATGTGATAAACATATTTTCCTTTTGCCATAATCAATCAAATTACACTAATATATTTCTAACTAATTAGAAAGATTAAAATTATGGACAAAATTATTTAAAAAATCTTTCTCATGTGTCATAATGAAAAAAAAAATCACTTTTTACTCTTAAAACATATTGAATGAGTCAATTTTAACTTTTAATTTTTATCTTCACCAAATTGAACCTAAAATAAATAGTGCAATGAATGAAAATCGTAATTTAAATATTATACTAATTGATCAACAACAAAAGATTAAAATTTAGAGAAATTTCACTCTTGTAGTATAAATTTAAATTAATATTTTTTTATTTAAAATGTGATAACTTTTCATTTAGCATGAATGAGATTTTTTTAGTGTATTTTACATCAAATTTAAGTTTGATTTAGATTATATTGTTTTTATAAAATTTTAAATTTTCTACTTTATTTCAAAATGCACATTTATGTACCTCTTAGATTTATCTGATTAGGAGGATATAAGTTTTTATATTTTCTCTAACTAAAAGATTGGTAACTTATTTAAATAAAAATCCATTCAACTGTTGAATTAGTCAATACATATATCAATTTATTCAACAGTCCACCATAAGATATGAAGTTGGTCCCTTTTTTTCACTTCATATGTGGTAGATAAATAGAAATGGAAATGTTGATTTGCATCATCCTCCACGACATCGGTGGATAGCAGAGCAGCCACGATTATAAGGATTCGCAGGAACACTTCGATGATGCTTATGATGATCAGATGGAGGACAACTTGGAGGTGGATTAGGCCGATGGCACTCAAAAATTTTAAGATATTTTGTCTCCGCAGCAACTTCTTGGCTAATCGCCAACATGCTAATTAAGAGCAGACATATCATCCATGACTTCATCTTCTTCCTTTTCTCTGTATTTATCTCCACTAAAGCTCTCGGACGCGACTATAGTCGTCGCGGCTTGATTGCTTATGATTTCTTTTTCTTTTTCTTCTTCCTATTTATAAGTTTTTGAAAATAGAACATGGTCAAGAAAGTTACAAAATTGGTGGATATATAGTTAAAGGTGGTTTACTTCTCCCTTTTTTTAGATTGAAAGTGTGGTTAACAATCTCATTATAATTTTATAGTTTTTTTTTATAGATAAATTAGAACTTTATAGTTGAATCTAAAATTGGTAGACTATTGTGTTCTTAGTTATTTTTATTTTTGGTTGAGAATTTGTGTTTACATCTTTGTTGGGGAAAGGTAACCAACTAAAAAAGTATAATTTATTTTTGACGTCGTCTTAAAATGAACAAAATCCATATAAAAGAGTTTCATGTGAATCATAAAAAAAAAAAAAAAAAGTCTCATGTCAAAATCCATCATTACACTTAATATATTCTAACTAATTAGAAGATAAAAATTATGGTCAAAAAATTATTAAAAGAATATTTTTAAAATATTTCTCATATCATTTGGGACCAATGGAAAAAAAATCACGTTTTACTTTTTAAACGACGATCAATGACAATTTTAACTTTTAATTTTTAACTTCACCAAATTCAGCCTAAAATAAATAGTGCAATGAATAAAAATGATTGATCAACAACAAATTAAAGATTAAAATTTAGAGAAATTTCACTATATAACATAAGTTTAATATACTTTTATTTAACAGGTCACAACTTTTCTTTTTTTTTTTTTTTCAAATATAGCATGTGTGAGATTTTTCTGAGTGTATTTTACATCAAATTTATGTTTGATTTTTATCATATCATTTTTATAAAATTTCAAATTTTCTAGATGCATGAGATCATAGCTAGAATGTCTATGGGAGGCATCTAACAAATTTTGGATGTTGTTTTGAAACATGATTTTCAAGATTCATGGTGAGCTCTTTACATTTTTGTCCTTAATTTTTTTCATATATTTTTTTCATCAATTTTTTTTTCACAAAAAAAAAATCTTTATTTTTATTTTTATATTTATAATTTAAATAAATAAATTTATTCATTATCTAATAAACAACTTCATACAATTAAGTATATATACATCACATTTACATATAAAATAAACTACAATTAAGTTATATAATATCTCCATTTATTTTTAATATTTTGAAGGAATTATATTATTAATAATATTTATTATCATAAATATATACTTTCAAAGCAATATTTTTTTTACGACTAACATACGTATGATATTTTTTCTCTTAAAAAAATATAATGTGATGATAAGATAGATAAATTTCGACAAAGTGAGCATATGACATATATCTCCAACCAAGAGATCGTGAGTTCGGTCCCCCACCCCCACATGCTGTACTAAAAAAAGATAGATAAGGATTAGCAGGAGAACTCGTCATGCTTGAGGCTGATGGCACTTAAAAATTTTAACATATATATTGTCTCTGCTGCCACTTTTTGGCCTATCACCAACATGCTTACGACCCGTGCGAAAATTTTTAAGTGCGGCTCAGATAGTCGCAAGTTGATTGCTTGGAGGGTTTCTTTTTCTTTTTCCTCATCCTATTTATAAGTTTTTGAAAATTCAACCATGGTTAGGGAAGTTCGTTATACAGTTGGTGAAAATTCAATTGAATCTCATTATAATTTTATAGTTTTTTTTAGATAAATTAGTAATTCTATAGTTGAATCTAAAATTGGTAGACTATTGTGTTTTTAACTTTGTTGGGAAATGTAACCAACTAAACAAGTATAGTTTTATTTTTGAAGTCATCGTAAAATGAATTAAATCCACATAATGAATTATTTAAAAAAAAAAAAACTCTCATTTATTAGAAACCAATGTGATAAACATATTTTCCTTTTGCCATAATCAATCAAATTACACGAATATATTTCTAACTAATTAGAAGATTAAAATTATGGACAAAATTATTTAAAAATTGTTTCTCAGGTGTCATTTGCTAGTAATGAAAAAAAAAATCACTTTTTACTCTTAAAACATATTGAATGAGTCAATTTTAACTTTTAATTTTTATCTTCACCAAATTGAACCTAAAACAAATAGTGCAATGAATGAAAATTGTAATTTAAATATTATAATAATTGATCAACCACAAAAGATTAAAATTTAGAGAAATTTCACTCTTGTTGTATAAATTTAATTTATTTCTTTTATTTAAAATGTCACAGCTTTTCATTTAGCATGAGTGAGATTTTTTTTCAGTGTATTTTACATCATATTTAATTTTGATTTAGATTATATTGTTTTTATAAAATTTTAAATTTTCTACTTTATTTCAAAATGTATATTTATATACCTCTTAGATTTTTCTGATTAGGAGGATATAAGTTTTTGTATTTTCTCTAACTAAAAAAATTGGTAACTTATTTAAATAAAAATTCATTCAACTGTTGAAATAATCATACATATATCAATTTATTCAACAGTCCACCGTAAGATTTTTTTCACTTCATATGTGGTAGATAAATAGAGATGGAAATGTTGATTTGCATCATCCTCCACGACATCGGTGGATAGCAGAGCAGCCACGATTATAAGGATTCACAGGAACTCTTCGATGATGCTTATGATGATTAGATGAAGGACAACTTGGAGGTGGATTAGGTCGATGGCACTCAAAAATTTTAAGATATTTTGTCTCTGCGGCAACTTCTTGGCTCATCACCAACATGCTAATTAAGAGCAGACGTATCATCCATGACTTCATCTTCTTCCTTTTCTCTGTATTTATCTCCACTGAAGCTCGGACGCGACTATTAGTCTAGTCCCGACTTGATTGCTTATGATTCTTTTTCTTTTTATTCCTCTTATTTATAAGTTTTTGAAGATAAAACATGGTTAAGGAAGTTACACAATGGGTGGATATAGTTAGGTGGTTTCCTTCCCTTTTTTTAAGACTGAAATCGTGGTTAACAATCTCATTATAATTTTGTAGCTTTTTTTAGATAAATTAGAATTTTGTGGTTGAATCTAAAATTGGCTGAGTATTGTGTTTTTAGCTTTTGTTGGGGAAAGATAACCAACTAAAAAAGTGTAATTTATTTTTGAAGTCATCTTAAAATGAATTAAATCCACATAAAAGAGTTTCATGAATCATTTTAAAAAAAAAAAAAAAGTCTCATGTATTAAAAACTAATGTGATAAACATAATTTCCTTTTGCCATTATCCATCATAACACTTAATATATTCTAACTAATTGAAAATATAATGCGTCGTAAATTGTAACGACCCAACTGACTTAACTGCCTGTCTAAGAACGCTATGCAGGCTTTCAACTTTTTTTTGGGGACAAATTTTCGACATTTTTAAATTCTTGAAAATAAAAATAAAAAATATAATAATAATAACTCAAAAAACACATAATTTATAAAATAATTTGAAACATTTGTGATCCCATAAAAAGAATAATAATAACAAGTCTAAAAAATTATTAATAAAGATAAATTAATAAACAAAAACATTATATGGATTAAATAGGAAATCTAGAAAAATCATGCTAAGGCAAACTCCATGGTAATACTCTACAAATAACCTTCTGAATACATGGACTACTCCACTCCTTGCCAATTCATTTTGAGATGGAAGCCCATGAATATTAATATTATACCAATTAGCGAATATATGAGTAGTCCACTTATATTATAAACCCTTGTTAGGTCACTATCTTTTCTATGTGAGATTCTTAACATGTTCCCTCAAGATCGTGACTCTTTTTGACTCATCCATCTTGATCAGATCCCATTTTTGGATCAGATGATCGTGTGAGCTTTTGGTCTCTGATACCATATTAGTATTCATGGGGTTTCATCTTAAAACCAATTGGCGAGAAGATGAGTTCGTAGTTCATGTCTATTATAAATCATTCACCTCAAGATCGTAGTTGTTTTGGCTCATTGATCTTGGTCAGATCTCATTTTTTGACCGGATGCTCATTTGAGCTCTTATATCATATTAATATTTATGGGGTTCTATCTCAAAACCAAATGGCGATGAGAGGAGTAGACCACTTATATTATAAGCCTTTGTTTAGGTCTCTTATCTTCGGATCATTAACACTTTTAATGTGTGACAATTGCACTTCTAATATATTTTGTCAAAACCCAACAGTATGTAATGACATAAACATGTGGGACCTAAATCTTTTATCAATCAAAATCGTTTTCTTTTGACAATTAACTCATCATTGTATAAACAATATCAAATCATCATTGTATAAACAATATCAAATCCATGGTGTTGCGTAAGTGGGTTTATGGGAAATTGATTCTACCCAAGTTGATAATAGTTGACATCCAGTTAGTGGAGTCACATCTCACTCGATACCTCATAAAATTACCTAGTTACCAACTTCATGGTGCATGGGCAAGTTTTCAGCAAGAGACTCTTTATCCGATGTACCCAAAAGATGATAGTTGCACCCAGTATGTGAAGCGACGCCCACCTAGCTTCTTAGTTTGTCAACCATTTTTAAAATTAGGTAATTGCCCAAATCTTTCACAAAAATATGCGATTAAACATTCTTTAATGGAACAGGGTAACTCATACATAACAACCATATCAATAAATAACATTCATCACAAACTCATTCCAAGAAATTATTGGCTCTAACTCTACTAATTAAAGTTCTTACCCAACCTAAATTAATTCCCAAAAATTAAACAAAGTAAAGAAATAAACAATTCAAATGGGATACCAGACTAGAAATTTGCTCACTGCATACTGTGGAGGAACAATTGATTGCCTACGTGCGTGAGAGAGAAGAAAATGAAAATAAAAGGAATACATTTTTGGTCCCTCATTGTTTTGGAGGCGGTGGATTGCCTTTATCTAATCAACCCCTTTTTGTCTGGTATAGTTTTCACTTATTGGTTAATGAAATTTACCTTTTTTGTAAAAAAAATTATTTTAGGTAAAACAAAAAGTTGACAATATCCCATCCGAAGGCTGCTAGTATAAAGAAGTATTGTCCTAACACTTGAGATAGCTAGTTTAATAAATAAAAGAATTGCATAATATGATCAAATAACATCTTAACAACATAGTATTTAAAGCCATGAGAGTATATATTTATATTCTACACCAAAACTTCTTTCAAATCTATGATAAAGTACAACATCACTTTTGCCGCCATCATCTTCTCCCCAAGAAATATGCAATCAATTTCAGCAAATTAAATATGGTCTCTTGTAATTAACACTAGAATGGAGGTGGCTGCGATGCACGGACGAATCCCTTCGGCCATGGTTCCCTTCTCAATCGCGATTCCATTGCCAATGATTTTGATGTGCCATCGTCTCCATTTCTGCATAACGAGTGTGCAAAAGGAAAGCACTTTCTCTTAAGGTTCACTTTTCACAAGACCAAGTGCTTTTTCCTGAGTCGGCGCCGGAGGAGAACGGTCACCGGAGTTTGCGGTCGTGTTTCCCGGCAAGCTTGCAGCAATTGACAATACTATCAATACAGCAAGAACCAGATTTGCGACTGAACAAGCTCCCATTTTTTTATTTAATTATTTTCTCTCGCGTTGGGTTTAATGTTTTGAAAAGTCTTAAATATCATTCAAACATTTCGCTGAAATTATACTTATCAAAATTCCATTTTCAAACACAAGACCAACTCAACTTACTTGGTCAAATATGCATTCTCTCACTTTAATTGGTTAACTTGGTCTACAGATAATTTTTCTTAATTAAGCATTTGACTTCATAAAGTTTATTTCATGATTAAAATATATTTAAATGAGAACTAATTAGTCACATAAAATATTTAGTTTAACTTGGCCCACCTTCTTTATTATATTATATGTGTATATCGTTAATTTTACTGTTAGAACAATTCTAAGTATAGTTCATATTGTTAAGGAAGTTCATTGATTATATGTTACACTCAGTTGTAATTAGTTAGTTTTTGCAATTAATTTACAGGGATACTGGTTTTTTTTTCTTTCAAATTTTGAGGTGTTCATGAATTTTTATGATCCATAAGTTTATACATAACATAAGAGATCTCTCTTGTGTTTTCTCGATATTATCATCGACAAAAAAGACTATGAAACTTTCTTCGAATCCTTTGATTTCCTTTGACACGAGACTATTATAATTATATATAGAGAACGAAAATAAATAACACTCCTTGAGAAATATTTTAGAGAGGAACTAACACTTCTTGAGAAATATGAAACATACTGCTTTGGCTTTTTAATTATGTGATTTATGAATTACTTTTGACTTGAATATTTTATATCTTACTAAAAAAATAAAAATGAAAAAAAAACTTCAGTATTTTATCACGAATACGCGCATGTTTCCTCGTCAATTTTTATATACATATACTTTTTGTCTTTATTAACTTTATTTCTTATTTTATCTAAAAAAATGGTTTTTATTTTTACCAATATCTAGTTTTTTTTTTTGTTAAATGATTTATTATATTATTGATATCACGAATTAAATGATTGTTAATGCAAAATTTAAAATGTTTGAAAGATTGGAGCGATAAAATAAAAATGAAAACTCGGACCAAAAATAAGATTTAAGCATATTCTTCATTAAAGTGCTAATAATATTAATATTGCCGATGAAAGGAAACTTAATTTTATAAAGTTATTTTAATAAACGGTTCTACCGAAATTGAATATAATAATTAGAGAAATTTGGTTAGCTAACAAAGCCCCTTTTTCTTATTACAACAAGGGTGGGATTCGAAGTTAGTTACGATTTTTTAATTAGACATAAATATCTTTAACCGTTAAACTAGGTTCAAGTTCACAAAGTTAATAGGATTAAATCCATAACAAACAAAAATTTTCTAAGACGAGAAAAATGTGATGAAAAATATATTTTAAGTTTATATCCATCTTCAAGATAGAAAATAAACAGAAGTTCAACCATCAAGTCAGACGAAGTATTATGCTCACATTAGTGCTTGTCGGTAGTCATAGCTAGCTAATAGTAACTCTTTTCACATGAACTGGAGGTAATTTCTTGGACACAGTTACAGTTTTGTCGGTTGGTAGATTTTCCAATGTATGGAACAGTCATGACGAGAAACCTGTAAATAGAGAGACCCAATTCATTTTTCAGGTATATGAAACTATCCTCTCACTCAATTATTGACTCAACATTATAGGTTTTTCCTCTGAATAAAACAATACTTAAAGCTAGCTAAGAAGACTAATTTATACCTTAATAACCCAAAGAACATCAATATCATGATCTTCAGCTACTAGAATGGAGGTGGTGGCGATTTTTGGGCGAAGCACTTTGGCCAAGGATCTCAAAAAATTATCAGAAGTAAGATTTGAACCTACACCCTCTTAGGAAGAGGAGAACTTGAGTTTGGCGCCTTAAACCACTCAACCATCCTAACCTATTAATGTAAAATTTAGGTTTATAAAGTTATTTAAAGCCAATGATATCACAGAAAAAGGATCATGACTATTAATTATTTGTACAAAATAAATTAAATTAAAATTTGGATCATTTTATTTTTTTATTATTTATTATTTTTATTGTTTTACGTATAAGCCAAACATGGACTTTTTTGGCCGACCATGAAACATAATATATAGTATTGAATAAGACTACTAAAATAAACACGATCATACTGATGGGGTGGGGGATGACAAATGGAATTTGGTGGTGAGAAGTCCGATTTCAAAATATTGAAGAGTTGTTAAAATAGGCCGAGGTTTTGTCAAAGTCTCTAAAAGTCAGTGCGATATCCCTTGGAGTAACGCCATTGGATTTCTGACGTAGAACCTATGGTTGGAACGAAACAACCGCATTTTTCGAAGATTATTAGATCTAATGCTTCGTTTTGGGAGGACATCAATATAAATGCCTCATCTTGATCCTCCAAATCAAATCTTTTTTTGTAATTACTCTATAGCTACCATTTGACAGCTTTATTTTAGACTCTTCTTTTTTGTATGTATATTTCTCACACCTTAATGAAATGGTACATCTTTCTTTATTCTTGAAAAAAGAAAGATGGGTAAGATACTGTAATTTATATAAGAGCATTCAAATTTATAATTACAAAATAAAGTAGATCCAGACGAACAAAGAAGAAACTGATACAATGATAAATATCCACTTTCAACTCTAGAATGGAGGTGGTGGAGATTCGGAGACGGAGCAGCCTGGCCAAGGTACTTCCATCCTTGGACCTCTTCTTCGTGGACATTTGCGTTTAATCTTAATATGATTTTTTACCTCCATCCGATGGAATGTTCTCGGCGTCGGATTGGACGGTAGGACGAGCTTTCTAAGAGGTGGCGACGGAGGAGGAGAAGAACCGACGGCGGAGTTTGCGGTGGTTTTGATCAACAGCAAGCTTAAAGCGATATTGAATCTATCAGAACTGCAAAAGTTATCCTCCCTACATATGACTCCATTTTTCCAATCTAATTTTCACAAGTTTTTTCTTTGCCTCCCCACCTCCTTTATATAGCCTTTTGATTATTGTTTTCTTTTCTTTTCTTTTTTTATTATGGCCTCCCCACCTCCATTTTTCCAATCTAATTTTCACAACTGGGGTGAGATGATTTGAATTCATGACTTAATCATGGTCAGAGACAAATACCTTAAGTATAACAATTAGGATGAGATTGAAATGATTCGAACTCATAATCTCATAGTCAAAGACAAGAGACAATGCCATGTTATAAAGACAAGAGACAGGTGTCATATTGTAATTAACCTCATTTTCAGTTTATCTCCACCCACCTAATGTTCATTCAACTATTTTCTCAAAACAATATATAAAACTCAGGACGAAAGTTATTCCAAATATATTCTTAGCCAATGGAACGGTATAACAACTAAATTGGCTGAACTTTAATTTCATTTGAGTACTGTTAGCTGATCAAAATTAAGACAGTTTAATTAATGCACAATAAATGTTTAGAGATTTAACCCACATTAAAGGACGAGATTTTCCATCAATCTATATATATGGATTTTTATGTAAAGCAAGCCAGTTTGTTCCAAGTGATCTAGAATGGAGGTGGTGGAAATTCGGGGAGCATGCAGCGTGGCCAAGGTGCTTCCAACTGTGGACCTTCTGGTGACGCTGGTTTAGCAAACCTATTCTTCCCTGCTTGCGGCGGCGTACAGAGGCGTTTAAACATAACTTCTGCCGGATGGAATGCTCTCAGCGGCAGCCGAGATTGTAGTAGCAGCTTTCTAACAATTGGCACCGTATGAGAAGAAGAACCCACGGCGGAATTCGCCGTGGCTTTCAACGGCAAGCTTACAGCAACGAATGCTACCAACACTGCAAAAACTATACTGCCAGCTGCAAATGACTTCATTTTTCCAATCTAATTTTCACTCTCGATGTAGGAGCTGTTTCTTTTTTTCTTTTTTTCTCCCTTTTTTTGCGAGTAAGTAAATTACCTTCCTTCCTACCTCCTTATATATAGCGTCTAGATGTTGATGGAAATTAAATAGTTGTATTTGTTACGAACAATGATCCCTCAATTATCTCCATATGTGATATTTGTCAAGGATCACATATTGATAAAATAAGGGACTTTACATAGGTTTATAATAGACATGGACTACTTCCCTCGTTTTGAGATGAAACCTCATGAATATTGATATAATATCATATCCCAAAAGCTCAATCGAACATCCGGTCCAAAAATGGGATCCGGCAAACCAAAAGAACCACGATCTTGAAGGACATGTTAAGAATCCCACATTGATAAAAGTGATGATCACATTTAAAAGATCTCGTACTAATTGAGATAATTGTCCTCATTTATATATCATAGATCACTTTCTTCTGTGACTTTTTTGTTTGGACACACCTTGCAATCTCAGCAGAATTTCTCTGCTATATAATTCAGCACTTTGTATGAAATTACTCTCTGTGGTTAAAAATCCATACGTCGCTCTTCCAACCCAAGACAAACTCAACTTAGTCAAACATGTTTTTTTTTTATATGTATAATAAATTTTCAATGGTAGAAAATAGAAATGTAAGGGACGGGGAAATTTTAAAATCTTAACCTTTCAACTCTCTCCATATACATGGCCTAGAAGACAAATATAAGAGTTAAAAGGCAATTTCAACTCCATAGTCTGAGGACAAAGACTAGGGTTTAGGAATAGGTCAATTCTCCACACAATTTGTTTGACTTGAATTATTAATTTCTTCCTATGTTTATATTTTTTGAAAATTATTCTTATAAGTAAGTATATATATTTTTGTTTTGTTAGCTAGTTTGTTAAAATATTTTTGAAATTTAAATCAGATTTTGAAAACTAAAAAAATAGTTTTAGAAACTTGTTTTTCGTTTTTAAATTTGACTAAGAATTTTGAAGTGTGTTTTAGGAAAGGTGAAAAGATGTAATAAACTAATGGTGAGAAAAGTACAAAGAATTTTCAAAAACCAAAATTGCTATTTACCAAAAAAAAAAAAAAACTAATCATTATTACCTGTTTTTTCATCTGTGTTCTTTGAGGTTTTCTTTCTTTTTTTCTTTTTTTTTTTTTAAGATACAAGAATCATTTCATTAGAAGTATGGGAGAAACATTAAAAAAGGACACTATATGAGAACACTCCAATTGAGAGAAATGGAAGAGATATCATAATTACAAAAAATGGTAGATTTAGAACACCATGTTGATGCAAGAACCATAATATTATTATTTCTTTTAAAATAAAATTCTACCTGCAGAAATTTAAAAATATAAAATTAAAAAATTTTAAACATTTATGTAAATAAATTTTTAAAACAGCCTCATGTAAATATTATCTCTAATATCATCCCACAGAGGTCGACTTTGACGAATCCGTGAAGCACCTGCTGTTGCGCTCCAACCAAACGAGCCGAAGTATCGAGCCCACCACATTGCGCCAAAGAGTATTTCTTTACCGCTACAAGGATGGAATGAAGGCTTCTATATGTTCTTGGAGGGTTGATATTTTTTGTTTTTTAATTAATATCTATTATTTAGTTATATTGTTGGGCCGTGGTTGTTCAGCTTGACCCAAATTTTCTGTATTTGGAATTTGCTGTACTATTTTTTCTAGTTCTTTTCTTTTTTAAAAGATTTCATGTATTTTGGTGTTGCTATTGATCACAGGAATAAAATAGATAGATCTTCAAACTAGAGATAGATGGTGTTGTGTGTCATTTCTTCTCTCTTACTTATTTATTTATTAAATTTATCGTTGAAACTCTAACGGATTAAATTTATATGGTTGAAACTCTAGTTGGTTGGTTCGGTATCTTTTATGGGTTTGCTTTTTATGTAAGTTGAACTACCAATTAATTAAAATGTACAAAAATTATCGGAAGCCTAAGGTTAAATTATTTACAAATTAAAAAAAATGAACAAAAAACAACCAACCGCCAAAACTAATTAGAAACACAAAATGCAAAAATGAACTTTATAACAGTGGGGATAGCTCAGTTGGAAGAGCGTCAGACTGAAGATTTGAAGGTCACGTGTTCGATCCACGTTCACCGCATTTTTTAAAAACCCTTGTAATTCATGTGCAACATTATAGTAATCTCAAGACTGTGAAGTCGAAGCTGTCTTAATTTTTATATTTGTCATTTGGGGACCTTGTCACTGAATCATCATATAGCAGGAAGGGTTAATTAATTTCCATAATACAAAGTCGTGCTTTGAATTGAATGAAAATTTACATTAATTTTGTATCTAAAAAAGGAATGAAAATGAGAACTCATTGTTAAATAAAGTCAACCTTTCTTTTTTTAAGTATTAAACAAAGATAATCTAAAGGGGACAAAAAAGGGCATGAACACAGCAAAAAAGAAAAATGACATAAAAATCGAGAGAAATTTAGCTCCATAGGATAAATTTAATGTACAATTTAAAAATGTCGCAACTTTTTTATTTTATTAAATTAGAGTAGAAATTTGACTATTCTTAATATTTTTTTTCAACTAAATCTCCCTTTTTGTACCAAAAAAAAAAAAAGAAAACTAAATTTTCCCATATCCTTTCTAAACTTTTGAAAACTTTCTGTATAGTTTTTTAGCTCTCTTTTGTAGGTATGTTTCTCACCTACTAAATTATAAACTAATTTGATCGTTGAAAAGTAATTTTTAATTGTTATCAAACATTTAATGTTTAGGAAAAAAAAATTGGTCCTCCAAAATTATTTTGGAATTTAATCTAAAGACAGTCTAAATATTATATTTAAGATATGATAAAGATCGGCATGTCATGCGAGAAACATTTAATTATTGATTAGTGTGTGACCTTTTTTTTTTTTTTTTTTTAACTTTTTGATCAATATTAGTGTGTGACTTAGGTTCTGTTTATTTGAATTAAATAAACTTTTATGGACTTGGCTTCTCAATTGACAAAACTTAAATTATGTTGACAAATTAAACCAATTGATATTTTGACCAAGTTTAAGCTAAGTTGAGTTGGTCGTCTTCCTGTTTGTGAATTTCATCTTGATAATACAATATAAAGTAATTTTCATCCTGATAATATAACATAAAGTAATTTTCATGTCCTAATAATATAATATAAAAGTAATTTTATGTGAAATCTTTGAGTTTACATTGAATGACATTTTAATGATGCGTAGTTATAAACTAATTGTTGGTAGCTCAAATGACCATAATTAGATACGGGATCTAACACAATTCAACCACTTAAAATATTTAAGTCGTTATTCAAGTCATTTACTCAAATTTTTATTTAAAAAAGATTAGGCTAGATGTTAAAATTTGAAACCCTTATTTACGTATTTACGAACATATATTTTTTTTCATCTTAAAAAAAAAATCACACAGTTATTCAAAAAGTATGTGAAAAACCTATCGAATAAAGAAATTAAGCGAAAAGCAACCACTATCAAGTTCCAAAGAGAGAACCTGCTCAATCCTCTCTAAAAAAAAAAGTGGGGAGGGGTGGCTAGCAGCCTACTCCCCTCCTCTCTTCTCCTCTTCGTGGAAGGGGTGCATTTTCTCTCAATTCTCTGCCTGAGTTTTTTCAGAGGGTATTTTCTCTCTACTTTGTTCTGGTTCTACCGTGGTCTTTTTAGAAGTAGTATAGATCTAAATATAATAGAGATCTCTTTTGTTGTTGTGGTGGCGATTTTCAGGGATGATCTTTCTTCCCTTTTGGTTTCTGTGATGGTAGACGATGGTCGGGTGTTAGGGATCTCCTCGTTGGATGTTGACCATGTTGGTGTGGCTGACAAAATCAAAACCAACATTGTTATATATGGTCCGTGGCTTAGTCATTTGGGCATTTTGAAGAGTTATCAAGCACAGAATTTGAGAGGGCACTTGCCTCTGATCTCTTGGCCGGATGACTCTTCATCTCCGTTTCATCTTGGTACAGAGAACATCCATGGTCCGAGGGCAAGGAAGATGGAGCAGAAGGTGGGCAATGACAGAGGTGCAGCGACAATCGGTTCAAAATACCGTTTTGGAATTTGGAGAGTCTATCAGTCTTAATTGTATTAAGATTTCAGACCAGCCTGATGGAGAATAAGACAACTTTGAAGACAATTATTTCTCTTCCAATTGTGAATAGGGATGTCTTAATTGACAAGATACCTCAATTAATTAAGAATTCTCCCCCGACGACTTTTTAGAAGATCTTCAGTGGGCTAAAATTTGTTCATATTCCTAGTTTTTTGAATAGACAAGCCGTTTTATTGGCCAAATGTGTCATTTTTTTATCATTTCTATGTGACAATTGTTTTTCTTCATGGATTGTGATGGTGATGTGTACTCGTCACAATTCTTCAGATGTAACCCTTAGTGGTATTATTTCTATTTAAGTAGTGTTTCTTTGTTTCAAAAAAGTTTCAAAGAGAGATAATAAAAATGTCGAAAAAAATGTCGATTTAAACGAGCAAGAAGAAGAGCTGATATTTTAGTGTATAAACGAGACACTAATCAAGAAACTTTAGTGAATTTCCTCAACCATAAGAACCAAATGATTGAATGAATCAAACCATTACACTAGACCGCATCTACAAACATATCTACTACACTGACAATAATGTAACCTTTTAGCACATAAAAAAATTATACACTTGACATTTATTTTACTATAAATGAAGAGTTCAAACAACTAAAAAAAGAAAGAAAAAAAAATTATTCAACGAAATAAAATAAAAAAGATATATCCACATGTAATTTTCTTTCCTCGAGGAAAAGAGACATATCTTCAACAAACGATTTTCACTGCCTTGCATTATCTCTACACATATATTCAATCAAACTTTTGGTTAAGCTTCTTACCTCGTCAAAAAACAACCTTCTCTAAAAAAATTTCTACCTTATATTTAAAAACTATTATTAAAATTAAAACATATAATATTAAAAATCTAATCCCTATATAAAGAGGTGGAGAGTTATAGTTTGTGAGAGTAAAAATTAGATTGCAAATTAGAAATGGGGTGTTCAATGGCCAATCTAGTTTTTGTTATTTTGGTAGCATCCGTGGCTCTAAGCCTGCCGTCTACAACCACCGCAAGCGCCGCCGTGGACCCTTCTAAAAGGTCCCTTTTCCTGCCGCCGCCGCCAGTACACCAAAAACCATTACTCCGCCCTGTGAGAGTAAGCCATAAACGCAAGCCGGCCTCAGCTCGTGAAAATGGAGACGATGTATCTGAAACACCAATATCATCGAAGGATCCCGTGGGAAGGAAACCTTGGCCAAAGAAATTCGTCGACAAATCCCCACCACCTCCATTTTAGTGCCAAAAAATAAGTGCTTTCACGCCTTTCAAGTAATATCACCGCAAAAAGAAGCTTGTCTTAGTTCTAAATTATAATGTTGCTATCTTTCGTTCAGAAACCAGATGCTATTTTAACATAATTTTGTAATATAAAGTAAGATATCGAAAATAATAATATGTACCCTGAGGTATCGAAAACGAGGACCATTTGGTATCTAGTCGACAAAACATCAGAAAACATGAATTTTGAAAAATGTGGGTAAAAATCAATATTGCACACGCTTCTTAACGTGGGCTTAGTTTGGAATTTGTAGACCGACCAACATAGTGCTAAACTAACTATACCTTAATTATGAGTATTGATATACTAATGTTATAGCTACTCTATATAAATATTGATATATCTAATATGTACCTATTTAATATACCGTATTGATATAGTTGATTTGAAATAGTATTTATAGGTTGATTGATATATTATTAATATATCTTAAATCTGGAATAACTAAAAAAATTGAAAATCAAATTTCAAATAATTTTTTCTGTAGTATTCTTAAAATAAGACAGTCTTGGAAATATTTTGATCTGAAAGTGTTTCATCTTGTTAGAATTCATTAGTGACCACGGCATCAACAAGTATGTTACCAATTTGAAGTTGAAAGTTATGGCTCATATTTGAAGTCTTTCAGCAGTTTATATCCAAGTCCTTTTAAGTAAATCCAAACTGATGAGCTACATTCTAAATTTAGTAATTGTGATTTTGTGGTTTTAAGAACCATCATGTATTGGAGGAGACTATCAAGTATATAATGTGGTTGTCAATTTTAGGCTGCTAGATTTAAAAAAGAATCTACAGAAGTATTTTGAATTTATATGTTAATTAACATTCAATGGTTAACAAAACTATCTTGAATTTATAACCAATGATTAATATGGGGCATGAAAATTTTTTAATCAGTATCCAACTATTACCCGACAGCAACCTTATTCAATCATTTTTCTATGTTTTTTTTTCTGTTGTTAAGACCCCACAATAGAAAAGGAAGAAAGAAATTCTGAAATTTTCCTTTCAGTGAGAAAATCATTTTGAAATTTTTTATAAATAATATACTAAATAGATCATTATTACTTCGAAATATTTTCGAAAGCTATATATGTATAAATGGGGAGTCAAAGTTTTGCTCCCTTGTACCTAGAGGTATATGCGTCCGTCCTAAAGTTCGGATTCGAGAGACATTAAAAGTTTTTATATTAAGCTTACCAAAGGATTAAACAGAGACTCCAAATCTTATCAATTGAGTTGTCCTTGAGCTTTTACACAACAACACCTTGCCTTGTATGGCCTTACATTTATATTTCTTCATTATATTTCTGAAAATCTAAATGTTATACACATAAACTCAAAATTTCAGTTGAAATTTACTTTATATTAAATTATCAAAACGTCACATTCTCAAACAAAAGGCTCACCGAACTTAAACTTTGTCAAACCACTTTGTTTAATTTGTCAACATAATTAGTTTTGTTAATTAAGAAATCACCTTCATGCAATTTAATTAATTAAAATAGAAAGAACTCGGTCACACACTAACAAGGTGGAAAATAATTAAGTTTTTATATTGCTTTTCTAGCACAGTTGGAAAAATTCAATCCTCCATCTCTGCGTTGGTTGTATTTAAAATTAAAAAAATATATATATATACATACACACACATGGAATAACATAGTTTCTTTCATTACAACTACCGTTTGAATTTGTATATTGGAATTATATGTAGACTCAAAGTAAGTCATATCAATATTTTGTAAGCTAATATTAATTACAGGCGTAAGCAGTTCAGTCCACCTCGATTTTATAGTCAAACCAAAATCGAATTGATGATAAATATCTTATTATTGAAAAATCAAACCGAACCGGTATGTAGTTTAAAGCCGAGCCGCTGACGCCACCAAATTGGTCCGAACTAAAAAATCTTAAAAGAAAAATTCAGCGAATTGAATTAGACCCAAATAAATTACATCTATCCGACACCGGAATCTGTTGAATCTCAACGAAAATTTGAAGCTACATCAATTAAGCAGAAAATGAAGGGTGGAAAAAAAAAACAAATTTATCATTATAACAAGTGGAAATTATTTATTGCGATGAAGCTAATTAATTAATTCAGAAGGCAGGAGGTGGTGTTCGTTTAGACATGAAATTGCGCGGCCACTGAAACTTCGGCGGCGGCGGTGACGCCATGGGAGGCGGAGGTGGTGACTTGTAAACCGGGCGTGGCATTCTGAGAGGCGGCGGAGGAGGAGAGTGAAGGGAGATTGCGGCGGCGGCGGACGACGGAAAAGTTAGAGAAGAAAAGAATAGTAATAAAGAAACAAAGAGAAGAGTGGAAATTGAAGACTCCATTTTAATTTTAGTTTTCATTTTGGTGTTGAAGAATGAAGAGAAGAGCTTCATTCATTTATAGGCTTATTCCGCGTATAATAATTCAAACTTCCTTTTTGGTCCAACGCTGCATTGGCCCCGACCGCTACCACTCTTATTCAAAGTCTTATCCCAAGCCATTAAATTTTGTCCACATCAATCTCTATAGGCACGATATATAGAGAGAGTGAATCGATATTTTTATCGATAAAAATTGTTAAAAAAATAATAACAATATAAGATTTAACTTTATTTAAACGAGTAATATTTATTTGTTAATTTAAATAATTTTTATAATTTCTTTTTATTTTTATAATTTTTCTAAAAATACTAGTTGATTTATCCGCTGCCCTTTCACAACAGCTCTAGGGTATCATCTTTTTTTTTTTTGGGATTTTTCAAAAAGTTCTCATGTTCCCTGCATAAATAGAACTTTTCATCAGAGAAAATATGTCCTTCCTGCTTACAAAACTAGCGTAATATATATTGTGGTGCAATACTTTTGGTTCTCCTCTGTATCACACTTGACTAGTGAGAAACAACAAACCTTCACCGATTCCACAAAATCTTTTTCAGACATTTGGGAGGCTATCAGGATTTCTACTCTTGGTCATGAAAAACCCTTTCTGTAATTATGATGTAACTCACTTTTATATCAGGCCCTCTTTTTTTTCTCTATAAAAAATATATATATATATGAAAAATTGATCAAACGGAGATCTTTAAAATTTTAAATTTTAAATAAAAAAATCATTTTGTAAAGTTAAAAAATTGATGGGATAAAGATGGTCTTATTTTATTTGCAACCACCGATATTGACTTCGTGAGCTGAATAATTGAACCTCCATAATTCCCTGTTTTGTTTGCATCTCACCCTTCTCTCTCCCTTCGCCTTTTACTCTTTCAAAATAATAATAATAATAACAATAATAATAATAAATCTTAAGAACAAGCCCAGATGGAAGATAGTTCTCGTTTCGAAGGATGCATTTTGATGGGGAAGAATCTCCATTTTACATTTGCTAAATTGATAATAAAAATAAAAAAAGAAAAGAAAAGAAATTATCACTTTCTAATTCAACTTGAATATATATTCTTCGACTGATTAGAGCATATAATTATTCCAACTAAGAAAATAAAAAAAATCAACCGTCTAGTAGATAAAATATCTCTTACCATCCGAAATATCTTCAACAACCCAAAGAAAGAAAAAGAAAGAAAATCGATAACATGTTCCACAAAGATGAAACAAAGCTAATTAATTTAGCTAATTACATGATGCAAATTAAAGAGAGTAAGAGTAGTAGTATTAGAAAGGAGGTGGAGGTGCTTTACGGGTGTACCTTGGTGGCCATGGCTTCTTAGGCGGCGGAGGCGGCGGCGGTGAACCCTGCCTGCAGTTGGCCGGAGGAGGATAGGGATGATAAGGAAGTATCGGCGGTGGAGATGGTTGAATATTCACGTAGTGTGTAGTTAATTTTGATGCCAGATCTGAAGAGACGAATGTTGCAATGATAAGGAAGAAAAATAGGTGAGAGGTCAATATTGCACGTCTCATTCTCTCCAATTCCAGGATAGACTTTTGGATCTGGCTTTCAAGGACTATATTACCCAAAAAAAAAAAAAATTAGCGAGGTGCTGGTTAGCATTCATTTAATTGATTGTTATTAAAAAAAATTTTAATGTTAGAGAGAAAATAATGCGTAAATATCCATCGGAAAAAGTGACTTCATTGATGTGGTGAGAAACATACATAAAAAAAAGGAGGCTTATATAAAAGCACTCCAATTAAGAGATATAGTAGATGTATCGTAAGTACAAAAAGGATTGGATTTTGTAGACTAAAGAGAAGCAGTGACTTGATGTCCTCCCAAATGTTGGTTGTAGTCTTCGAAAAACCTGTAAATGTTCGGTGATTTCTTTCTAACCAAGTATGCCAAAGAATAGCACTTATAGCATTGCTCCATAATACAGACTTCTGGTTAGAGAGAGGAATGCTAAGGTTTTCTGTGATGAATAAATCGACTTGGCAAGGAATCGCACTTTGGACCTGAAAAATGTAGAAGAGACGATGCCATAAACTTGCAGTAAAAGGGCAATGAAGGAAAATATGGTCCAAAGTTTCAGATGCCGATTTGCATAGTGGACACCAACTGGGACTGATGTATATATGTGGAAGGCGATTTTGAAGCTTGTCCTGTGTGTTTAGAGCTCGATGAAGAATACACCAAAGAAAAAATTTACACTTCTTCGGGATGAGTAAATTCCATAAGGTGGAGAAGAAGTTCTGGTGGTGGGGATGAGAGATAATCTTGGGTTGAAGGCAGCCTTTAATTGACTTCACTGAAAAAAGACCATCAATGAAAAGAGTCCATTTGGGAGAATCTTTCCCATGAAAATTCACAATTAATCAGACAAGTTGATAATAGTTCTTCTTTTGTTGACTCAATTATAATCAAATCCTTCAATTTATTGTGTCTATTTTTTAAAAAGATATTGTACTTAAATTACAATCTAATACACCTCTAAATTTTTAGGAATATATTTAATTATGGAAAAAACTTCGGAAGATTCAAACTCATCCTAAAATTTTGTATAGTCTAATAGCATATGACCCTACAGGAATTATACAAAATTGAAAAAAATATATATTTATCTATATATTACTTGATCATGCAGGATTGAACTTTTTCTAAATCTCCGTGAGAAGTTTTTTCCTTTAATTATTTTGTCACGTACATACTTGTAATTTTTTAATAATTGTAAAGTTCATGGACCAATCATTAATGGTAGATGATGTGATGGTTGGTCAAAATTTGAATCTTGTTTAATTGCTCCGACCGACACAATTTGACAAATTATAAAAGGAGTTTTACGTGAAAAAAAAAAAAAAAAAGTTTCTACCTGATAAATACTAAATGTTGCATTAATAAAAGTAGAATAATTCATGTGCTCTGTTGGTCTATTATTCAATTTTGAAGTTGATCATTATCTCTAGGTTTGGGGCTTCTAATTGAAAGCAGAACTTTAATTTTAATTTTATTAGTTATTAAACATATATTTATCTTTATTTTTTTAATAAACAAAAAAGAAACGACTATAAAATTTATTCTGAAAAATGAGAAATAATAAACGAAAACAAAAAATAGAAAACGAGATACATAAAACGGCTATCAACGGACTTTAATGATACAAATATATACTACTAGTGTTAGAAAGGAGGTGGGGGAGATTTATGAATCTTCTATGGCCACTGATACGGCCTCTTTGGAGGTGGTGGAGGTGATGACTTGAATCTGTAATATGTCTTTTGCGACGGTGTTGAGTCGTGGGGAAAGGCGTGGTAGATCGGAGGTGGCGGAAATCTAAAGGGATAATAAGGTACTATTGGCCTTCCCTGCAGCGACGGTGGCGGTAGCGGCGGTGATGTTTGTTGGTAAGGCTTCTTGGGTGGTGGTGGTGGGAATATAAAAGGGTAATAAGGGACTATGGGTCTGCCGGTGGAAAGTGGCGACGGCGACAGCGACGGAGGAGAGGGGTGGATGTATTGTAGTGCAGCAAACTTTGATGGCAGAACTGGAGAAACCAATGCCATGAGGAAGAACAGAACAAAAGGGGGCATTGCAATTGCAGACACCATTATTCTCTCTCCAATTCACAAGATTGATTTTAGATCTGCTTCAAATCTTGGCCTCCCACGCCCACATTATATATGAAAAATAAATACATTAAAAGGAAAAAAAAAAAGGTAACTTTCAATTTTGAATCTAATAAATTTCTATGTTTTAAATAGTTTTTAATTTTATATCTCGTTATTTTCGATTTTATATCTACAAGATCTTTGACTAACATTTTTTTAAAATTTACGAATTTATTATACACAAATATTAAAAGTTTAGAGAATTATATTAGACACAAATTTTAATTTTATGTAGAATAAATTGCTTAAATTTAAAAATATCAACTATATTATTAGTGATGATATATTGGACAAATTGATTTTTTTTAAAAGATACCAAAACCATTTTATTAGAAGTATGTGAGAAACATACATCAAAGAGGAGGCTATGAAAGCACTCCAATTAATTGAAATTTTTAAAATATGTTCCGCTCTTAAAGTTAAAAACTAAAATTTTAGAAGCTTATTATACACCTTTTATAATTTAGGAACTCATTGCTTACGAATTAAAAAGTTGAATTACTAAATTTATAATTTAACTTAAAAGAAAATAAAAACAAAAGCTTTTAAATAAGGAAGAAAAAAACAACTTGTATATTTACCCATACACAACTAGTTTGAAAATTCTCTCTTTTTTTTTGTTTCTTCTTTCTTTTTGAGACGGACAAGAAGAGCACTAAATTCTTGTCTCCATCTATAGCACATGTACAGTCAAATTTGTATAGCTAAATTAAGTAGAGGATTGGATTGATCAAATTAGTTTGAATTTTATTTGATTTCTCATGGCCAATTTATAACAGTATAAGTTTGACTTTAACAATTTGCTAAGTTATTGTAAATTTCACGATACATATTTCGATTTGGTCCAAGATTTTAGATGTGTCGATGGAAATGTCGAGGTCTCAATTTTATGAATATCGATAATGGATATTTCTGTAAAAGTAATAGAAATTACAAAATTAAAAAAATATTTAAATTAACAAATAAACATTTTTATGTTTCTAAATAAGTTAAAATAATTAATATTAATATTATGTATATATTAGTGACATTTTGTTGATATTTTTAATATTTTGTCGATTTTTTTATACGATGATGGAAATGTCGATTTACCCATCATATCGATGTCGAACCCATGAAAATATAGACATATCGATGGAAATATCAACGTATCGACGGATATTTAGAATCATGGTTTGGTCTCAATAATTTTAAAACTTTTACTTTAACTTTATAATTGGTTCTCTATAAATTTAATTTCAAAAATTTTAATTGAATGGTTATGATCCTAATGATTCGTAACTTATTTCCTAATATTTTCACTCAATCATAAACTATAATATTGTAAAATAATATAGTTAGCTAAACGGAAGACATCAATTCATCGTCACATAAAAACATAAAAAGATCTGTTATGTGATGATGAATTGATGTTTTCATGGTATGGCCTAATGGCTAACAAGGATCTATGTAAATAATAAAAGACTCAGAGGAAATTGATTCAAAACATGGATATCTACTGGTTAGTCAGACAATCAAATATAGTAGGGTAGGGTAAGGTAGAATAATCATGAGTAAGATTTTGGTGCAAAATATTGAATATGGAGAATAAATTTCAAGGGTATTAAATATATATGCCTCAAATAAGTTTTTCTTCTTTTTCTTTTTAAGCATATTTGAATTTCAATACCCATTTTTTGACTTATTATCCACTAGCCATGAGTCAATATGAATTGGATATGTCTGCATTATCACGTTGATACACGTAGTCAAAGTTAGGTTGTTTATCTATTAAAACGCTTTATGGCTAAATGACAATAATTGAAATTGTTATTTTTTAAAAGTTTAGACTACATTTTAAATGAAGTCCCTCCTACTTGGAGAAATTGTAATTTCTGTACCTTCAGTTTTTAGATTTAGAAATATGGACCATTTTACCATTTGAAATTACATTTATACTCATTCCTCTCCAACTCTTTTCTTTTAACTTATATACCTTTAAAAAATTTATTACTTCGTCTATATAAGTTTTTTTTTTTTAATATATGTGAGTATTTAGATCCGCTTACACACATTTCAACTAATTTTATGAAACAATGGTTAACATGAATTTGGATCCTTCAAATATCGATATTCAGGTTGCTTTCTCCGATTAATGATTTTTTCTTTATTCTTCGTTATTCCGTTACTGCTTTTATCTTTTTCACTATTATTTTCTCTCTATCCAACTAATGCATTTCCACTTTTCCTCTCTTTTCATTCCTACTCTCTCTCCTTTCTTTTTCCAATTAATATTTTTTTTCTTTTAACTCTCATTTTTCTTTCATTGGTTAAAAAATATGTTCATCTTATTTTCATTAAAGTAATGATTTATTCTTTGTAAATATGTTTGATTCTAGTTGTAAACCGTAACCAATTTTAAAATTCAATCATGTACCTGGACCAAATGATTTTTTTTTCATAAAAAAGAAATGTGTTTTTATTGAATTCTTGATCTCCTATTTATGTTGTTAGATAACCAACCAAACACAACGTCCTAAGTTTTGTAAACATTTTTTTTTTTGGAAAATGAATTGTTATGTCGTCTATGGGTGAAATTAGGTACTTTACCCTCCCTCAAATCACATCTTCTTATCTCTCTAAGTCTTCTCTCTGTGTGAAATCATTCATCTTTTCTCTCTCTTACTCTCTTGATTTTTTGACAATTATTATTCTTCTTCTCTCTCCCTCTCCCTCTCCCTACATTTAGATCATCTTCAACGAGTTCATCGAGCAGGTTTCACTCGTAGTGAAGCTTACATCACCATTCAAAATTACCTCACGAGAAACTCCTCCTCCCAAGCCAAGTGCCTCAAGGCTTATTCCATCCAAAATGATAACGGTTCTCACTAGAGAGAGAAGAAGACTAATTGCAAAGAGAGGGAGAATAATGAGTGATTTGACCAAGGGTAAAGTACGTAATTTCACGTAAAAATATACGCATAAAAAGTATAAAAAACTTTTAAGTTTTAAAAAAGTGGGCAAAAATATTCATGTAGAGTTCCATTCAAAAAGGTATGCCCAACCAAAAAAAAAACCCTTCTTCTTCCCCTTATGAAATATACAAATATAATAAGTGTTAGAAAGGGGGCGGGGGCGATTTATGGATGAACCTCTTTGGCCATTGATATGGGGGTGGTGATTCCGGAGGTGGCGGTGGCGGTGACTTGAATCTGTATTGCATCTTTGCCAGCGGTGGCGGTGGAGGCGACGGAGGCGGCGACGCATAAGGAGGTGAGGGGGATTTATGGATGAAGGGGTATGGCCGCCATTGGTATGACGGCGGTGGTGATAACTTGAATCTGTAATGCATCTCTTCCGGCAGTGTCGGCCTTGCCTGTAGAGGCAACGAGTGGATGTAGTGTGCAGCAGCAACTGCAACAGCAAATTTTGATGGCAGAATTAAAGACACCATTGCCATGAATATGATCACGAGGAACAAAACAATTGCAGCCCCCATTCTCTCCCAAATTCTTACAACTTGGGATGGCTTTTAGATTTACTTCACATTATATATATGAAAAGTATTTCCCTGCCTTTCCAAAAAAATTAAAAAATAAATAATGTTGAATTATAAGTCTAGTACATCAACTGTTTAACATTTAAATTTGTATCTATTAAGTTATTGAACTTTCAATTTTACGTCTAATAAATCTGTCACAACTTCTAATTTTGCTCCAGTTAATTAAATTTTGAATTTTTAAGTTTGTATCTACTCGATCCTTGACCTAATCAACATTTTTATAATTTATAAATTTATTAGACAAAAAATTAAAAGCCTTGAAAGTTATATCATATGCAAATTTTAATTTGTTGAATAGATTGATAAATTTTAAAACTATATCAAAACATGTCGGTGATAATTTAATAGACACATAATTGAAACTTCAAAATTTATTACACTTTCAAATGGATGAACTAATTAGCTATATAGTTGAAAGTTAAGAATCTAAAATATATTTTTTAAAGTTAAAGCTAGCACCTATTGAATACCTTTTAGAAAAAAAGCTTTTAAAATAAGGAAGAAAAGTAAAGATGGATACTTACCCAAATTCCATTTCCGACAAACTTTTCTTAAAAAATGTAAATGATTCCATTCCATCGTAGATAAGGAGCAGCTCAAGTCCCAAACAAGTATTCAACTTTTTTTTTTTATTATATTTTTTCTTTTCAGAGTGAGACAATTAGAGCATTAAATACTCGTCTCTGTGGATTCAAATTTGTAGGGCTTAGATGATGTGATAGGTTGGTCAAGTAAAATTGAATTTTATTTAATTGCTCTGACTCATGGTCCATCATAAGTTTGACTTCGACCATTTGTTAAATTGTAAATATATTTATCTCGAAAAGAATTTTGGTTAACTTTTCCATGATTTTTAAAGAAGGAAAAATAAAAATCATAGAATTAGCTAGGTCAATTTTTGTTATTTTTGTAGAAAATTTGAAAAAAGAATTTATAGATATATCGATTTTAAAAAAATGAAAAAAAAAATAAGTGAGATATTCAAACTCTAATTTTTTAAAATCAATTTTCTTTTTCAGCATTTTAAAAGTGCAACAATCATTCTATTATTTTGAATTTTTTTTAAAAAAAAATCTTTCAATTTATACATATAATTTATAAGTCTTTTTGACCTTACTGTCGCCAACAATTTCAAAGTTTATTTTTATTCTCAATTTATGCATTGTTGTTATTTACTATAAATCACTCTAAGAAATTTTATTTTTGGTAACGACATTTTTGACAACGTATTGAAATTTTGTTGCCATAAAATACTTTTGGCGACCAAAACTAAATTTCGTCGACAAAAATTCTGTATGGCGACGATATTTTAATTCGTCGTAAAAAATTGGGTCTAATTTCAAAATTCTTAGTCAAGACCTAATCCTGAGTAGTTTGTCCCTATTTATATTAACATGTTCATGTACATGGTCAAAACCTCATCATTTATCTATATTAAAATAATTTATAGCAGAATGAGAAACATGATAGTTATTTTTAGAATGAAATACACCCCTAAAATTTTTCTGAGACCAAAATGAGATTTTACACCGGTAGACTTTATCATTCATGCATCTACCAAACGTTGACTATATATTTACATCATGTCATCTCGTAAGGTGATTTTTCTTTTTAATGTGTGATTCTTAACATGTCCCCTCAAGATCGTGACTCTTTTTGGCTCATCAATCTTGGTCGGATCCTACTTTTGGACCGGTTGCTCGTTTGAACATTTTGGACTCTGATACCATATCAATGTTAATGAGGTTTCATTTCAAAACCAACTGTCAATGAGAGTAGTAGTTCATGTTTATTATAAATTATTATAAGGATATGGATTCCTTTACGGTATAAAGCCGCTAAACAAATTTATGCATCCACCATTTGCAAAATTTAAAAAAAAAAAAATTATGTATCCAGGGCTACAAACAAGCTAGTTTACCTTATCATGGATCAGATTATGATAGTATAGTATAGCGTTAGAAAGATGGAATATAATTCCTGTTTCACACAGTGGAGGAAGAATCTCTCCATTTTACATTATTTGCTAAACTTGTAATTAAACACACTCTCACTTCTCAGCTCTGATCTTATAAATGAAAAATAAGACAGGGGAGATGTAAATGATTAAAAGGCTCCCACCATTTTCACTTTCTTAACATCTTCCACAAAGAACAAACCCTAATTAATTTAACCTGAATTATTATTATTATGAGATGCTTAACAGCTGCAGCAGCAGTGTTAGAAAGGAGGAGGCGTTCCTTTAGAGTCGTACCTTATTGGCCATGGCTTGTGACGCTCAAGTGGAGGCGGTCGCCGCGGTGGCCTCGGCGACGACGGCCGGGACGATGGAGTTGCTGAGTAAACAAGTATGGAGGGAATAATGTGGTGTGCACTCAATTTTGATGCAACATCTATACACACAAATGCAATCACAAGAAAGATAATTATAACATAATTAGAGGACAACCCTATTCCCTTCTCGTTCTCATTCTCGTCCTCTCTCAAATTACAAAGATATTAGCCTTTGGATCTGGCTTTAAACCTTTGCCTCTCACCCCCACACTATTACTATAAATATGCGCGTGTTTGTATTATATTGAGTTGGAGTACATCTCATTGAGAATAATTCTTCTTTGAGAATTACCCCTCCAATAATTGACCGAGAATCACTTATAAATTATTATTAAATGTATCTGTTTTAAATTACAAGTGTTTTTGACTTGGCCAAAATCAATTTTATCTTTGTCAAGATAACTTCCTTTCCATTAATCATGTTTGACAAATTAAAATTTTGATTTTAAGAAAGAAAATGTTTTGCTCATTACTAGTTAGAAGCAACTTCCTTTTTACGGTTATTAAATATTTGACAAGAGAATGATACGATACAAAAAAAAAAATAATAATAAAAAAATAATAAGTTGTCAATTATACTTAAATCCATATATTTTTTCAAAAATCACCCACTCTATCATCATTTCCAAACACACTCAGAAGTTATTTTTGCATGGTCAAAATTACTTTTGTCCTTGTCAAAAAGCACTTCCCTTTTTCATTGATCATGTTAAAAAATAGATTTTAAGAAACTTTAAATTGATTTTTGAGGTATCACCTAGATATTGATTTTGAAAAATCAATTATATAGATGAATCTTTTTTTTTTCTTGTAAATTATTCGTTTTACCGTGACTTTCCAAGCACACCCTAAAGTCATTGTAAACATGTCCTTAATCTTCTTGTTATATTGGAAGTTTCAAATTTTCCACGCCACCCGACATATATTGACTGCAAAAGTTCAAAATTATTCAAAGTCGTGCATTGACATTGCATGTAGAAATTTAACATTGAGAACCGAATGATATTAGTTAATTTACCACTAGGAAGAAAAAAATCAACACAGGAAATGGTCAAAAAAAGTAGGCTATGTAGGAAAATATTGAAAATGAGCATCACCAACCAAAACCAACCAACTTTACACGCTCCCCCACAATTTGCTTTAACTTCTTGTCTTCTTGATCATGTCTAATGAGTATTCACGAAATAATTACATAATTTCAAGTTCAAGGAATAATAATGAGATTTTAACTCATTTCTCTAAAGTCTCTACTTTTAGAAAAAAAAAATTGCACATGAATATAACAATTTGTCCAAAATAATAGCAAATCTATAAGCTAAAAATATTTGCAAATGTATGACAATTTTTAAACCGAGCCCAAACAAAGATGCGTAAAAAATCGAAAAGACGCATCAACATACTCCAATGATGCATGTCTGTCGATGATAGATGCCAATCACTAATAGACATCTATCTAATAGAAGTGCTAGACGTCAAAGTGATAGTTTGCCTAACAACAAAAAAAAATGAAAAAAATTAAAAAATTAAAAACCAAAAATAGAAATCGTTATCAACCAGACCCTGAGTTCACGACTTAGATTTATAAAACTTGAATTTCCATTTGATGGAATATTTTCGTATTTTACGCTATAAATTTGCTAATTCTATATATTATAGATTTAGCCCATTATATTTTTCCTTCTCTTTGGTCTTCAAAATCCTCACTCTTTCGTAATTATAATATTACTACCATCTCACTTAATGGTTTCACCTAAAAAACTCATATCAATTGATATAATTATTTTCATTTATATACTATAGATCATGTCCTTTCCTAGTCAACGTGGGACTTTGCTTGCATTCCCCTCACAAATCTAACATTTTTTTTTGTGTATCTTTCTCACATATCTAAATGAATAGGCATGTCTTTTGCTCAAATATATCAAATAGGTCAAACAAATTAAGTCTGTTGGTAAAATATCAATACGAATGTTATAACTATTTTTAAGGTGATTTTATTTGTTGGATAAGAAATTATATTAGCAGAAAATTGAGAAAGTATATTACACAAATAAAATAATAAAAGTACGTCATACATATTCATGGTTGATCTCAGCAGAGCGATCAAAACATTAACAAACCTTATACATCTCTCATCCAATATCTGAATTGTAATACTGAAATAAAATAAAAATGATGTGTGGCACAAACAAACTAGTTGATGGTACTCAAACTATATATATGTATATATATTATCGGTGGAAGATAATTCAGGTTTCATCTCCATTTATTTCAAAGTTAAACCTAACCGTGTAGTAGCATTTGAACTTGTACATATAGATCAATCATGTCACAATTTTATTAAATCTAATATATTTTTAACGGTAGATATTAAATTATAATTACTTTAACGAGAGTAGAGGGATTAAATATGTTTTTTCAGTATTTATTAGCAATGATTTGCTACCTGCATATTAATGGAATAAAAAAATTAGAATCCTAATTAATTAATTAATTAGAATAGGAAGGAGGTGGACGCGATTGTGAGTTTTAACTTTTAACCAAACGGATTAAAGAAAAAAACTTCATTTTACGTTTTCTGTAACCGTAATTCTCAAATTTGATATTGTGAATGAAAAATAAAATGGAGAGATAAATAAGAAATACCATTTGTCCCCATTTTTGTGCCATTTTTTTTCCGAGAACTACTCCACAATTTCAATAAAATAAAATAAAAAAGATCTCCTGAGCTAGATTTCAAAACATGGACCCTCCCACTAATTATACATGAAAGCTTCTCATAAATTTGTTTCCATTTTTTTTTTTTTTATAATTCTTCACAACCCTTCTCTCTAACGAGTTAAGAGATTACTTTTCTTTTTTTATTTATTTAAATTAAGGATTTATCAACCTAAACACAATGTGGCGAAAATTGATAAATCTCATTTGCAATTCATCTAAAAATGGATTCGTAATTTATTATTATTATTTTTTTTTAGAGTTGTCTTGTATGATTAAAATCAAATTTGATAAATCCCAACTTGTAACCAACTTCCGTAGAAAGATTCGGAAGCTAGTTCTCAATTTCAGTTTCCTCTCTATTCTTCATCTTTTAAATTTATGTTCAAAGAGAGGTTAAAGAAAAAAAAATGAATAAATATTAGAAGGGATGGATAGAAAAGTAATTTCAAGTGCGCTTTTTTATAGTAAAGTTTGTATAGGTAGAATGATGTGATGGTTGGTTAACATTAAAATCTTTGTGTAATTGCTTGCGACCGACAATAATTTGACAAATTACAAAACAGTTTTGCGTGATGAAAAAGGCCAAAAGAGTATGCCAATATTTTCCTAGAGAAAATATATGATGAAAGGCTCTTAATTTATTTAATTAGGATAGACGCCATTGTGAGTTTTAAACAAGGAAAAAAGAAATTCATTTCACATTTTCTGTAACCGTAACGAAGGATGAAAAAGAAACAAAAATTCTCAATTTTGATATTGTGAATGAAAAATAAAATGGAGAGATAAATAAGAAATCTTTCTTTCTCACTCACATTTTTGTTACTTATCGGGGATGAAGCATGTATGAAAAACGAATTAAACCCCAAAAATGTTCTTGTTGGAAACGAAGTAGACCCTCACAACACATCTTAAAGAGATAGAAGAAGAAAATTGTTCTCCTACCCACAGAAAATTGGAGAAATAAAAATTTGTATTTTGACGTCTAGGTTTTTGGTCCCTAAACTTTATGAACAAAGTAACAATTTAGTCAAAGTAACGATTTAGTCCCTATACTTTCAAATTATTACAATTTAGTCTCTGTCAGTTATACGGTTTAATATCGAGTTGGTTCAAAACTAAATCGCTTTAGGATTAAAAAAACATAATAATTATATAAAAACAAAGACCTCCTCCACCTCGACTTTTTCATAGCCTCTGACTGCCTTCTGAGTCGGCCAAGCCAACTCCAACGCCGACGTTGTCGTCTCCGATACCGCCTCCATCTCTGACAAAATCCTCAAAGTTCCACCGACGTTTCATCCGGAGCATTTTCAAAACACAGCTTTAATTGAAAAAACCAAGCTCAGATTCAGACTCTATGATACAAACAGAGCAACCCACAAACGCTCGCAACCCAGATTTCAAGTATCATTTTCCCCCCAAAATTATCATTTGGGTTTTCAGTTCTCTACAAAATCCATGAAGCCTTTCTTCATTTTGCTTCAATCTTTCTTTCATTTATTTCTTTCATGTTGTCTCCTGATTCTTGTAGCTTAACAAGTTTGTTTATATCTTCTCCTCTCTATCTCTAGTTTGTGTAATTATTCTCAACCGCAAACTCATTTTTGTCTTTTGCTCTTTAATCCCCATTTTCATGTTCGTACAATCTTCCATGAGTTCTCTAGGAAATGATGAGGGAAACTGAGGATTTAACTCACTATGTTCATGTAATTGTTCATAAATTATAATCTGCTTTTTTTTTTCTTTTTTTCTTCTCCTCTGTTCCAAAAATTGGCCCTGACGAAAGCACATCCTCTGTAACTTCCTCTCCTCTCTATAGTTCTTCACTATGATGTCTCTTTCACCTAAGTTGAGTTCTCCATATCCATGACTTAAACAGCTCAAATCTGAGGAGAGGGAAACCACGAGGTTTTCGTCGGAGATGGAGGCGATGTGGGAGACGACGACGTCGGCGGTTGAGTGTGCTTGGTGGGAGGCTTTGAGAAAGTCGAGGCGGAGGAAGTTTTTTTTTATACTATTATTTTGTTTTTTAACCTTAAACGGGTTTAATTTTGAACCAATCCAATATTGAACGGCTAAACATTTTATTGTAGACATGGATTTGCCACGTTACAATTAGGTTAAATCTAATCTAATTTTTAACGGACTAAATTGTAACCAATTTTAAAGTATTGTGACTAAATCGTTACTTTTTGATAGTTCAATGGACTAAATTGTTACTTTTTTCAAAGTTCAGGACCACATGTATATTTTAACCTTGATTTTGCTTTCCTCGTCGATAAATCCTACGCATATTTATACTAGTTAAAAAATACATTAAAAACATCCCTAGTAAATACCAATACATATAATAATCTTTTAACATTCACCGATGTAACCGTTTAACAGAATTAATAAGCTTCTTCTTCACCTAGAAAGGAGGTGGGGGTGATTTATGGATGAACCCATTTGGCCATTGATATGGGGGCATTCGTGGCGGTGGGAGCGACGGTGGCGGTGGTACTGCTGTGTGTTCACAGGGCTGTGGTCGAGGTGGTGGCGGTGGTGGTGACGATTTATGGATGAACCCCTTAGAGGTTGGCGGGTTCATAGGAGGTGAGGGAGGGGGTGACTTGTACTGATAAGGAGGTGAGGGGGATTTATGGATGAACCCCTTTGGCCATTGATACGACGGCTTCAGTAACTGCGGAGGAGAGGGGTGGATATAGTGTGCAGCAGCAACTACAACAGCAAATTTTGATGATGATGATGGCAGAATTAAAGAGACCATTGGCATGAATATGATGAGGAGGAAGAAAACAAAAGGGGGCATTGGCAATGCAGTTGCATACCCCATTTTCCTCTCCAATCCCAACAACTTAAGCTGGGTTTCAAAACATATGAACTCTTCCCACTATTATATATGAAAACTTTTTACCCATTCTTATCCTATTCCTGGTCAGAAATACAGTGAAATCATCTTTTCTATTTTTTTTCCCGGACCCTGCAATTAAGAAAGATATTTAATTCTTAAAATATTCTATGAGTAAGAGTAATACTAATGTTTATAATGCTACAGCAGCAGGTATGGTAAGCAAAATAATACGAAAAGAAAAATGAGGATATGAAATAACCATAATGGATGCATTAGATGGACGTCAAGTGGTTGATATTATCCCTCTAGGACCAAAACTTCTGATCTCAAAGGGCGAATCTATCAAACTTGATGATCAACCATTAACGAGTAATCCTAATGTGGGAGGATTTTTTTTTTTTAATTACCCAAGAGTCGGCAGTCCTTTGGCCTTTTTGTCGGTTCCCATACCCGCACATATAAGGGGTTATTGCTTGGTGGAGTTATGTTCCTTGTGACTTGAACCCAAAATCTCAAGGATATTTCTTCGAGCCCCCAAGCCACTCAAACTATCATGGAAAACAAAGGATGGGAGGATTTGGTCAAGAAGATGTGGAAGTAGTCCTTCGAGATCCATTACGAATTAGATAAGCGACCTAACAAGAATTTATAATAGACATGAACTACTCATCTCATTGCCAATTAATTTTGCGATGGAACCCATGAATATTAATATCACATTAGAGCTCAAAACACTCAAATGAGCATCCGATCCAACCATAAGATCCGGCTAAGATTGATGAGCCTTGATCTTGAGGGCTATGGTAAGTATCCTATTCAGTTTGGTATGCAAAATAAACACTTGGGACACCCATTTGTACCATCACTATCACACGCAAAATGGACAGGGGGAGAAGACGTGGAAAAATTTGTACAAATATTAACTCTAAGAGTATAAAATTCAAGGTCATAAATAGGTGGGGCCTAAACTATAGAAAATTCCATATTTTAATTCAATCACCAACCAAACCAACATCAGCTTAACAAATTAATACAATTACCATTGGTTGGAAATCGCCTCTCGACCTACCCAATGATTCATAACATAACATTCACGAAATTTCTCATGAAGAGTATTATTGGTTCAACGCACCTATCTTTTAAGTAAAAGGATCATTAGTTCGGATACCTAATCAATTAAATTTTAAATATGTTATTTTATCTAGATATTTTTAATAATGTTAAATTATAAAGCCTAAATATATAATTTACTCCCTAACAATTTAGATTTTTTAATTTAACATTTTCCAACTCAGCCTTGTGAATATTAAAATTGGTTAATAACAAATTTACCTAATGTGATACTTAATACATTCGAATTTAGAGCAAAAATTAAGCCATCTAAAAGAGATTTTTCTTTCAAAATTCTGAAAGTTGGTCGGAATTTCTGACCTGATTATCTTCTAAATTTTTGTTTAATAAGTATCAAAGTATATTGTTTCGCGGTTAATATCTCAATTACTTTTGTATTTAAATTATATGAAACTTTATTTGATGCAATTTTTTTATTACAACAACGAGGCGGTGATATTTTAACCCACAACATTTTGATCGGAGATATATTTCTTGAGCTGGCTATTTTCATTTATTATAACAATTATTTTCTTAATATTTTATTAAATTAAAAGTAAATAAAATATAAATTCTACTTTAAAGACCATAAAAATTTAAATAATTATAGTATAACAAATTTTGTTATGATATAAAATGATCGAAATCCTGTCTATTTGGTTATTATAACTAAATCACAAAAAATTAGTTTTAAGTTATCAAACACTAGGTTTATAATTGAAATTTACCCACACTAATTATAATTTATGTAATATTTTTAAAAGCACAGTTGCCAGCATTTATTTTAAAAGTTGCAACAATCCCAAAATAAGTCTTTTATGTTTTTAAGAATTTCTCAACTGTTAATTTCTTCCGAAAGGAACAGAAACTTGTCATTCTAGGATTTCATCCACAAACACAAAGTTTATGGTCGATTGATATTGCTCCTAATTCATTTAGTTTAAGTAAGCTTATTCAGTTTCAAAATATATGCCAATTGACTAAATATTATTTCATATAAGTTTTTTATTAACCAATTTTAATATTTACTAATAATGAAGATATAATTAAAAAATATTAAAATATAAGAGATTAAATTTAAAAAAAAACACCCAAAATATTAGAGATTAAACTATATATTTCGCCTTTATAATTTAAGTTAAAAATATATAGATAAAATAACACACTAGAATTTAATTTAAGTACCAACTTTTCAAATTTTGAGTTTAATTTTTTTAAAAAAGATTAATCACAAATTGATTACCAAAGCGAAAGAAATCAAATTTATTTTAAATTAAAAAGAAAACTAGAAAGAAATAAAGAAATAAAGAAAGAGGAAGGGAAAAAAAAAAAAAAAAAACAACACGTTAACGTTACTGCATTCAAGGAAGATTGTCTTCTTGTGCTAGATTCGTGTTTAGAAAAGTCTTATTTTACTTCTTGTACTCTTAAACGAGTTCTTTTATTTTTATTTTTTATATAATTTCCTTCAATAATATTTTAGCATAACAATATTTTAGCCTAATACTTAATCCACTCAACTTTTTGAAATATAATTATAAATTTGTATCAAAAACTTCTATAAAATTTGGGTTAAAAATTTATAAATACATATCAAATTGATCACTTTTTTATTTTTTAAATAATAATTTAATCGACGTAGAGGACGATTATGATGTATCAAATTAATAATTTAGTTTATTTATGAATTTTGATACTACTAACTTATAAATTATTTCTACTAAATTTTAAGTAAAGTCTTTTTGAAGGAAAATATTATTGGATCTGCCAACTATATATATATTGATTTTTTTTTTTAATTTGAAGAAACTACTTCTAAACATTCATGGTGGTTTAACTAGTTGATTTTCATCTAAAAAAATAAGAGGGAGAGAAAAAAAAATAGCTAAATAATGTAAATATATGTGCAATGGTAAAAATTGAGTTATATATATATATATTATAGTCATATTTGAATATTTAATGCCTATTGGGCTATTTTACCTATCATCCATCTCACTTCCCATGAGCCAAGGTGGCTTTGAATATCCGTTTTATATTATGATGCTCATATACATTGTTAGAATCACTTCATTTATCTATTAAAACAATTTATGGCTGGATAACAAAATAATGAATAATGAACAAAATAGTTATTTTTAGAAAAAAAAAATTAATTTATAATAAAGTAGACCACTCAAATTTTCTTGAGATTAAAATGAGATTTGAACCATTATTGGATATGAGTTGACTTTATTATTCATGCATCTATCAAATGTGTGGACTATACTTACATCATATCATCCCGCTTAACATTTTCTAAATCAAATGTTGACTTTTCTAAGAAAAAATAAATCAAATGTTGACTATATTTACATCAATGTCATCTAGCTAACATTTTCTTTTTCTCTCTCACTTTTTTTAACCCTAATTGTTTTCATATTAGATCTAGCTAATTATTTATTCACGACATAGATTTTTGTTTAAACCTTAAATTTATAAAGTTGAACTTTGATTCGAGAGTAGATTTACGTATTTTAAGCTATAAATTTGCTAATTCCATATCAGCTTCAAACCATGTTACGTTTTCTTAAAAATAATAATAATAATAATAATTTGTTAATTATATCAAATAGCTAGGTCAAACAAAATCAAGTCATAGAAAATAAATTTTTTGGCAAATTATCAATAAATGAATCATGTAAGCTTTTTTTAAGGTTATTTATTTATTGGCTACAGCTAATTAATTCTCATCAAAATAAGGTGATTCGAATCTCCAACCTCCACATGTTGTACTAAAAAATATACAAACAATAAAGAAATAAAAATGCATGATACATTCTCATTGTTCATCAAAGTAGTGTTTAACTAATCAAAACCTTAACACACCTCTCGTAAAAGTTCTATATCGGAATCTACCACCCCATATTTGAATGGTAACACCAAAATAAATATGGAACAAAATAAAAATTATATATTGTTGCACAGACATAAACTAGTTTGATCGCTAGAAAGGAGGTGGGGGCGATCTGCGGATGAATTGATGCTGCCATTGAAAATCCGGCCCTGAATCTGTCGGCGGATGACGTGTAACAACCACCGCCAGCCGCCGTAACATGAACGGAGATTGCTTCTCCGGTGAAGGTGGTGCAAATATAATAAAAGGGTTATGAGGAACTACCGGTGGAGGCGGTTGTAGTTGCAGTGGTGGCGATATGAAGGGATGAAAAGGAAGAGATTGGGCAGTTAATTTTGATAAAGAGATCAATGCAATGAGAAGGGAGAGAACCAAAGGGGGCATTATTTCAAACCTCATTGTTGATTATATCTTCACGACTTTGGCATCTCACACTATTAATATTATGAAAATTTCTCATAAAAGCTTCTATATATATAGGAAATATATAATAGGAGAATATTGTAATGGATCCACCAGACTAGTTTTGTCATATTTACAAATGGTAAATAAAATCTTATAAATATGACAGTTTTGTAGTGTCATATTTGCAATATAATATAGTAACTAATGGCTATAGATGTCTATGAGTGTATTTTTTAATGAAATATATATATGTGCAACTTTCTATTAACGTTTATCAATGGGTCATCCCTAATACACAATATTGTTTATCACCGGTAGATATGGATAAATGATAACGGTCTAGTTTTGAAATATTCGGTACTATCATAGTATTAAAATTCATAAATAGGGCTTTGAGGTTGATTGAAAGTTGCACTCCGAAGATGGAAAGATTCCTGGAAATAAAAAATAACGCCTTGAGGTGGAGGATTGTACTTGGAAATGGAAACTCAGTCCCCCTCGCACTATATTTTAAATTAGGGGCTCGCCTCTTTCTTTCTCTGTGTCTATCTCTTATCAAGTGTGCTCGAATGTGCAGATGCATTATGCACCATATATATGAATTTTGTGCACCTCATTCAGTTTAATAATATTCTATTGAGCAAACTTGTTAAATTATGGATGTGTTTAGGAGTGATTTGATGTGACCAAAATTATTTTTGTCATTATCAAAATCGTTTCCCTTTCTATTGATCATGCTTGGCAAATTAAAAAATTGAATTTAGAAAAGTTTAAAACCACTCTAAATTAATATGTAAGGTATCACTTAGATTGTGATTTTAAAAAATCAATTATACTTAAATCTTTTTTTTCAAAATCACTGATTCTACCATAACTCTCAAATACGCTCTATAAATTTCAAATTTTCCACACCACCCGACAAATATTGACCGTAAAAGTTCAACATTGTGCAAAGTCATGCATTGCATAGAGAAATTTCACAATGAGAACTGTTTGATATTAGTAGGCTGTGTGGAAAAATATTCAAAATAAGCATAATTGATGCTCACCAACCAAAAACTGACCTACTTTACACGCTCATTTGTGTTGCCCCACAATTTTCTTTTAACTTCTTGTCCTCCTGATTATATTTAATGAGTATTCACGTCCATTTGTGCTGGCTTTTCTATTTTCCAACGCGCTTATGCGTTTCTCGACTCATCTCATCAAATAATCACATAATTCCCAGTTTAGGTGGGGTAACCACAAGATTTTATCTCATTTCTCTAAAGTCTCTAAGAAATTAAACATATAACAATTTGTCCAAAATAATAGCAAAAATCTAACAAAAACAAAAAATATACGTAAATATATGACACAATTTTTAAGCTTAGCCCAAACAAAAATGTGTAAAAGTGCATGTCTATTGATGATAGATGTCAATCACTAATAGGCATCTACTTAATAGAAGTAATAGACGTTTGTCTATCACTAATAGATTTTTATCAATAACTATCACTGATTGATTTTTATTAATGATAGACTGGTATCAGTAGTCGAGGTCTATCAGTAATATAACTTCTATCAGTTATATTTTGACAATATTTTCTATTCAGGATTGTGTTGCATGCTGATATGTTATTAGGTTTATTACTTATATACCATCAATAAAATAAAAACGATGTACTAGTGACATATTAATTAATTGGATAAATAAATGGTATATTAGTGACATTTGGTCTATTGCTAATATAATTTATCAATAGAATAAAATGGTATAATCTGCAGTATTTAACTTTCATTTTATATTAGTAATTTATTTGTGTGTTCTCATTTAAATAAGTTTTCTTACCAATACACTTCATCCATGGGATAAAAATGATATATCAGTATTATTTAAGACTCATTTGATAACTATTTTTATTTTTTTGTTTTGTTTTCTGTTTTTTCATATATGTTTGATAACTGTTTTTTGTTTTTTTATTTTTAAAAAAAAAACAGAAAACAAAATATGTTTGGTAACCATTTTTAATTTTCGGTTTTTTAAAAGTTATAAAATTGGAAATATATATTAGAGAGAAATTTCTATTTAGAGTAGATGACAATAGTGTGAGACAGGGTATAAAGATGCACTCTCATTCTCATAAAAATCTTTAGTCCACCATCTCTACCTCGTTCTTCGATTTGGTAATTGAGAACCAAGTTAAAAAAAATTACCAGTTTTGTACTTAATTTTAATTATTTTTAGAATTGAAAAAAGTGATATATTGATTAGTTTTGGAATTATTATTTACTATTTTAATAATTAGTTTAAAAATATTTAATATTTTATTCACAATTTAGTAAATATATTAATAAAATATATATTAATTATTAAAAAGATGAAATCGAGACGGGTTTGGGACATGCATTTCTTATTCTTTAGACAGATGGAAATAATTTTTTTAAGGAGAAATTTTGATGAGATAAAGAGAGATTTAGAAAAATAAAATTTAAAGACAAAAATAGATAAATTTTAAAGAAAAAAGAAATTAAAAAGAAAAAAAACTTATAATTAAAAAAATAAGATAAAAACAAGAATATACTTTTTAGAGAAAATAAATAAATAAAAAGATAAATAAAAATTATAGTAAAAGATTATTGAACGAGAAAATAAGATATAATTTTCAGGAAAAATAGATTGGGAGCAAAAGAAAAGCTTTAAAAAACAAAATTGTAGTAAGAAAACTTCGAGAAAATATTAAATTTTTAGAAAGAAAAATGAGACTGATCGGTTGGAAAAAAAGAAAAAGTATATATATATATATGAAGATGAAAAATTTGGAGAGAGAAAAATAATAATAAATATTTAAAATATGAAAATTTTTTTTAGAGGGAAAAATAATTTTTTTTCCTTTGAAAAAAAAATAAATTTTGGAGAAAGTTACGGAAAAAATTTAGAAAGAAAAAAAATTGTTACAGATAAATATGAGGTGAAAAAAAGTTGATTAGGAAAAAAAATAGATTTTGAAAAATAGAAATCAATTTTTGAAAACTACTTTTCTTTTTGTTCTTGAAATTTACATGGAATTTCAAAATAGTTTTTTTTAAAACTAAAATGGAATTGGTTACCATTTTCCAATTTATACAGTAATATTTTTTTATAAATTTTTAATGATATCGACAGTTTGAGAATTAATTGTCTAAGGTATATCTTTTCTCAACTTTATATCCTATCTACTACAAATGTGAGGTTATTTAAAATATAATAGTTAGTAAAATCTTGGATTAGAATATAAAGTTTTTTTTTTTTTTGGAAGCAATTAGAATATAGAGTTAAACTTTAATGGTAAGATATAAATAAATAAATCAAGCAGTAATTTTTAAAGGTGATTATTGTAGAATAAGAAATATAAGCTATAATACACAATAAAAACAAAACCATGTTTGCAGCATGGATTTGAGAACCTTGGCTTCCTAATCATCCCATAGGGCTGAATAGTAAATCGGTTGCCCACTATTTTTTTCCTTTTTTATTTACTTTTACTTTTTTTCTTTTTCTTCTTAATTTAGAAAATGAAATACAATATTGTAAAATGGTGGAATAATTTTTTAAAAAGTCAAAAAATCCAAATTGGTGCTACACATTCCTATACCCCAAACATACTACCCAATCCTAAGTTACAACAGAAACAGGCTTCCCAATCTCATACATCACAATACCAAATCTAGCCTCAAGTTTAACATTTCCAAGCTATTGATGTCGAACTCATGCCTCAAATCCCAGATCAGAAACGAGAGGCAGACACAGATTTGAGTGCTATGGGTATATATCTATATATTCACAACAGGAAATACACTATATATATATGCTCCACGGACCACGAACACGAATAACAAACTGATCAAAAAGGAGGTGGAGCGGTTTTAACTGTGAAATTGGGTGGCCATGGCGGCTTCTCCCTTAGTAAGACCCCCGGGGGAAGGTGGTTGAGTGGAGAACGATAGGGGCATTTTGCAGAGGGCGGCGGTGGTGTATGTTCATAAGGTTCCTCCGATGGGGATGGTGTAAATGTGAAAGGAAAATATGGAACTATCGGTTCGGCAACAGCAACCGGAGATGGTGGTGGTGGTGATGTGTGTTCATAAGGTCTCACAGATGGAGATGGTATATATACAAAAGGGAAATAGGGAACTATTGGCTCCGCAACGGCAACCGGAGATGGTGGTGGTGGTGATGTGTGTTCATAAGGCTTCACAGATGGAGATGGTATATACACAAAAGGAAAATAGGGAACTATTGGCTCAGCAACCGGAGGTAGTGACCACTGTAATTGCTTATGCTTCTTTGGTGGCAAGGGAAACAAGGAAACAATGGGAGGAGGAGCTGCTGGAGGAGGAGAAGATGGATGAACGTGTTGTGCACTTAATTTTGTTGACACATTTAAACAGACCCATGCAATAAGTATTGCAGTTGCACACCCCATATTCCTCTCCAATCTCAACAACCTGAGCTGGGTTTCAAAACTTGGCCTCTCCCACTAATTATATATGAAAATTTCTCATAAACATTCTATAGAAAATTCAGAATCATAACTGTTTGGCATGCAACATCAACAGTAGGGACACCCCTTTCTATCACTCAAATGGACAGGGGGAGAAGACATGGAAAAGTTTGTACAAATATGAACTCTAGGATACAAAATTCAATGTCATAAATAGCTGGGGCCATAACTATAGAAAATTCAAATTCAGCATGCAAAACGACCAACTTAATAAATCCATACAATAGCATTGCTCTTGTAGTCATCTCTCGACTTCTACATAGTGATTTATAAGATGATAGCTAGGAAACTGCCCTGAAATTTCGTGGATCTTCAAAAAGAAGGTGATTTATAAGATGATAGCTGGGAAACTTCCAAGATACTTACTACCTAAATCAAAGAAATTTCTTTTATGGTGACTGTTCAACTAATAAAGACTAGTTGATTGAAATAATCCATCTTGAAGTCGAAATTTAACTCTGAATCCTATTTGTTTTACTTACATGGGGATAAGACATCATCATGTCAAGAGGTATGTTTGACTGTAACTGATGCCTCAAACTAACATTTTATTGCATGGGACGGCATACAGTTAGTGCAGTTTTTGAAAGTTAGTTACCTGGGGAATTGCATACTCGTATGGGTTGAATGGCGACCGAAATAGGCTGATTTTGGTGCGTTGGAGGATGCAGGAAATCTGAAAGTTCCTGCTTCAGTACCTGAATGAATCTTACCATGCAAATGTGATAGCAATAGAAAACAATGAAATAAAAATTGTACTAATTTGATTTAGAAATACAGTAAAATAATTCCATGCAATTCCAAGAACTTGAATATCTACCTCTTTAAGCAAAGCTCAAATCCAAACAATAATGAAATTGGTTGTCTTCACCCCTGTTACTCAAAATATTCATAGATTTCCAATAGTTCAATATAATCTAACAAACAAAGTTATCAGCTACTAATAGGACCCCAAACAACATTTATCTTAATTGTTCCTGACAAGAAGCTACAATAATCTGCAGACACAAAATTGGGATGGGGTGAGGAAGTAAGAATAATTATAACTTAAGAGCAATTTTAAATGAGAACCTATATTAACTTGCTAGGGATTCATGGAGATTCTCGAGCGCCCTTATAAAACCAAAAACTAACCTTTCAATATGTCACAAATATTGGAGTTTAAAATATTAATGCATCGGCCAAAACTTTTAAGTGGAAGCGTATTTTTTGTTTGTGTGGGTAAAAACAACAGTTTATAAAATTGTACCAGACATATCTTCACTTTCTGAACCATTGACATGATTGTACATCAAAATTCAATTGCACAATTGACTATTACAACTCTTTGGATCTAATCCCCTTAAATTTAAATGCAACTTAAATATTCAGTGGGGTCGACTACAATTTGGCTATCTTAACAGCATGTCTAACATATAATGGGCGCATGAGCAGCTAGTAAAGTGTGCACTAGAAGATGATACGTCTCCCATTTAAATTGCCCATCCTGTCTCTAAAGCTTATTCACCTTTTACCACCAGATCCAGAACCAGACCTCGGACCTGGATGTCGTGAGAACTGTAGTCGCAAGTAATTAGATTCAGGATCTTGTTCGTCCATTTTATAACCTGTGTAATCAGTCAATTTGTGAGTATATATACGTGTATTCTTTCAACAAAAATACTAAATATAAACTAGTTGCCACATGAATGACGTAACTGCTTGCACATATATACCATCATAGCAGAATAGTGAATTAAGCATGCAACTACATGTCATCTTTAATAGGAAACAAAATTTCATTAATAAGATGTACAAACAAGACTAGCTTCCAAAAGCTGGAGTAACAAAAACCCACTATACTTGTAGAGAACAACACATGGAGTCGCAAAAAAACATTTCACAAATTTTCTTCACCGATGTTCCTCATCTTGAAAAGTTCTTCCATTTATCTCAAACTCTAATCACACTTCTTAAAGCACTGGTGTAACTTTAATAAGCCATAGTTTAGCTCTCTTTGTAAACGGATGGCCATGAAGGGAAGAAAAAAGGCTCTCTCTCTCTCTCTCTCTTGGTTTTTCGGGGGAAAGACAGAGCCTGCATAATGAAATTGTGAAGAAGAAATCTCCAAAGGCTCCACTTGTGCTTCCTGCATAAGTGAAGAACGCAGAAGAAATCTCCAAAGGCTCCATTACAGGAGCCAAAGAAAAAGGGTGATCCATTGACTACTCAACTGAAAGGGTTTTCTGTCTGGATCTTGTCTTAAGTATCCACCCTCCCAAAAAAAGAGTCCAGACAAATTTTAATCTTCTCTGGACAAGGATACATCAAACAGCTCCTATGAAATCTTGCACTGAAAATGGAATTCTCTGAACTCTTACACTGAAATATAGTTTCTCCATACACTGATCTTACCAAACCTGAGTTACAAGAATATGAACCCAAAACTTCCCTTTGTCCAAATATGCTCTTCCTCTTTACTAATCAAGCAATGCCCCTTATCTACTATGAGAGCAATCCACTCCACCACTTCATGAAGATTCCTACTTAAACTGAGATCCCACTAAGTGTGATTCCAATTCAAACACGGCCTGTAAAAGCAGGTTTTCCTCTCCATGAAAGATTGTAAATTCTGGGAAATTCTCAAAGATGACTCCTTGATCAAAGTATTAAAATGCCGTGGGATTTTGGTAATGCGACCCCATCCCAGGTAAGGTTTCCAACTCTAACCAAAACTCCTAAGTTGTCCAAAACTCCTCAACATGGAACACAAACAAGAACGCTCATAGTCACCCCAAATAACCAGAAAGACATGATATACACGCATGTAAATAAGTTCAGTAATAGTATATACATGATAAGATTTTGTCTAAAGAAAAGGATATTCTACTATTAATTATTAATCCCAATCTTTTTTATCTGGAGTGAAAATGAAGTGACATGGGAAAAATGTTGCTTCTATAAGAACAGCAAAAGCCAATGTGGAAGAAATTTGAATATAATCTTGACGCATAGGGCCCATGGATCCATACATGGAAAAGAATCAATGGAAAAAGAAAGAATTGGAATTTGATCATTCACCTTGCAAGGCACTCATGGCAGTTGCTGCACAGGCTGGGTTTGCAAAATCCACAAAACATAATATAAGAGGGTCCCCACCACGCTTTATTTTGGAACAAATGTGACATAAAAAACACAGTAAAGGTTAGCACATATTAAGGAGTTAACAAAGAAATCAAAAAACAAGAAAATAATTACAAGGAAAAAGCCAATTACATGTTTAGATTCTTTGCTCACAAGTCTCAATTCTTTATATCCCACAAACGGGCGGAAAATATCTAAATTGAAGTAAAGGAATGAAGTTCTTAACTAAATAATTGAAAAGGAAGAAAAAATAATTTTGCATCGGGGTCGCCACTAAGATAAAGGATACGAGCTACTTCTCTCCTGGAACTGTCTGAAGGAAGTCCTTCAACATATAAAGTGTTGGAGGCATCAGGTGGAAGAGGTACAGTTTCACGTCCTGGTCTGGTCATTGAATCCATGGGGAGATGATTACCATACTCAATATTTCGACCATTTGGTGCCAGATCGGGAGAAACTGCAGGAGGACGACTCATTACAACAGGATCGGGTATTGAAGGCCCAGGCATTCTACTCCCAACTGGCATTCTGTTTGCAACAGGCCTTGCCATTCCCATATCCCCATGGGTAGGTACTTCTCCAGAATTAAAAGAAGAAAGTTGCTTCAGAAGCAATTAGGACAAGTTTTCAGCACTCGAACAGCAAGGCAAGAAGAGAAAATAAATGAAGATTTCAGTCATACCACACTTTGGAGATAACGATCATATGCTGATCCAATCGTTTGTGTATCTTTAACAGCCCGAGGACCACCACGATCATCACTTACTAAATAATTGTGCATCTCATGGCCTGTAGGCAATCCAGAGGATGGAAGTTCTGCAGAGAGTGAAAGAAGGGCCTAAATCCATTTGCAATTTACAATAAAGGGAAACTGTTATCAAGACAAACAAAATGAGCTTATTCCAGACATGAAACAACGGATGTCCCTTTAGCAAAGGAATAGAAAATATGTCAAAGAAAATGGGTCCGCAACACTACTTCAATTCAATTAAATCACTCGAGTTCAATGAGTCTAGAAATTCCTATCTTACTATTCAAATTGATCGTTTTAGCAGTTCAGTTATGCTTTCATATTCCACATATATATTCTCTTGACCCTGGCCCAATGAAAATTCTATACAACATTACTTTAAGTTCAATGGACGGGGACCTCTGTAAAAGAAAATTTTAAAAATAAAAAAATCAAGGCTTTAAAAAGACCAATTGTAAATCAAGTGAAAATTTCTTCCAGTCCCCAAAAAACCCTCAGCTTATACTCTAGAAAATCAAGTGAAATTTTCTTTCAGAAAAGTTTTAAATTATAGCAGGTTGTTAACAACTATACGTATGAAATGTAGATCATGCCAAATAAATTGCATGAAGTATCTAAACATAATTATAGTAGGGGATCACAATTCACAAGCCTCATGAATTATATACCAATACGGCTACAATAACATGATATCAAAACTAGATTTTCTAATTTCTTATAAAAACGGCTAAGTCTTCCACTAAAACATGATTATTTATTAAATATATACCAAAAGTCTTTCATCAAATTCTTTTAACCATTAAATTTTGGGAAGTATCTCTTCTCTTTTTTAAGGATGATCTCATGTAATTGCCATTTCATTGCTTTCTTCTCTCTTTAGCTCTCTGTTCCAAGCACCCATCCTCCCTTTTTTATTTATGTTGCTGATTAGGTTTTGAATTTCCTTCCTCCTCTATCTAAAGTTTCCTAATGTTCCTAATCCCCATTCGATTATATCCCACTCAAGTTGTCCAGATTCTAGTATCATTTAAAACCCGAATGTCCACATTATTTTTTACTTCCATGTCTGCTCTCTACTGTCCTATAAAATTCTTGATATTTCACCCAATGGTTCTACAGTCTAAATAGGCATGGTCCCGTTAAGCTCCCCTGTTAACAACACATTTAAATGGGGATCAAGAGTTGTACTAGCCTTCTTTATTGTCTTCAACTCTTGAAATTTTATTAACGATTCCTGGGACACACAAAACCTATTCACTAGGGACTACTCAAGAACATCTCTAAAGCTAAACCAGGTATATCTTCCATTAATTAAGGGAGTTTCGATCATTCTTATCTCATCAACTAACTTATTCAAGTTCATCATGCTTCTTTAATTTCCTGATCCGGCTGAAGATTTCTGTACTATTCTCACTGCATTGAAGTCTCCCCCCGTACACCACTATCCATCTTCCTCACTTTATTCCAGAATTCCTTCCTCTCCATATTAGTTACTTGACCCATAAATACTTAGATACCAGATTTCCATCCATCACCCACCCAAATGAATTTCAATGGATGGATAATTTTTTCCTTGGGCACTCCTACATACTACATTCAACTTACTTTAACCTATAAAGCAATCTGCCACCCAAAATCACTCCCAGACTCAACTTTGAAGCCAACCCAATCCCCCTCAACCTCCACATGGCTTTTACTATATTTATATCCACCCTAGAAATTTAGATTTTTTTTTGGATAAGAACCCTAGCAATTTAATTTTAGATTCTTGTATTAACCCCACATTTGGATGGACCTCTCTTATCATTTATAGCATTACACTATTCCCCCAACCCCCAACGCTTCACATCCCAACTAAGGATCTTCATAGTCAACTGCTTGGCCCTCATTTTCTTCTAGTCTGATTTACTAAACGTAATTGATTGCTGGTGATAATTCAATTACAACTACAACTTTATCGGAATAAACCTTAATTCAATTACCTCGTGAACACTGATTATTCACAGCTAATTTAACAAACCAGTACAAACAATAAGAGAATGTTCTCATTAGTTCTCAAGATATTTCAAGAAAATTTTTCTTCGCTTACAATTTTCATCGAATTTTATACCAGAAAAATCACTATATGCAATAAAACTGCTATTGAGCTCATATACAAGGAGCATAAATGACCGATAAGACTATATGTTATTGACTATATGCTTTGAGTCACTTAGCAAGAAAGGAACCGCAGAATCTTAATAGACAAGTAGGGTACTTCTGATCAATCTTTTGATGCTATAGTCTTACTGTGGTGTAAATGCTCTCCTCTCTTACACCGCTATAGCTTTTCTTTCTTCTCTTTTACCCAATTGAAGAAGTTTTTTGTAGCTCCCGTGAATGGAATTACCCCTTTTCTATAATTTCATACCACCAACGAAATTGTTTCTTAAAAAAAAAAGAAAAAAAAAAGAAAAACGTGTTGAATTCAAAAGGGAACTTAGAAAACAAACTAAATTATAGAAAGAATTTATGGGTAGCAGGAAAGTAAAGACAATAAACACAAAGGCGTACCGTAATCATTACGGGGTCGTTTAAGCATGCCTGGCGAGGGAAGCAGAGGCTGCTGCCGATTCCAATAGTCATCCGCCATATCTCCAGCAATTCTCCAAAATTAGAGCTTCAGAGTGAGACAGAAGACAGAGGGAAAGCGCGATCTTGGGAAACCCGAGACAAATTTATCGAACTTGACCAGCACTTACAGAATTCTAAAACCCTAAAAAGAAGTGGCCATTAATTTGGAGCTTCTCTTGTTTCCGAGCCCGAGTAAATGTTTGGCGCTGGAAGAAGCTCCTCAGACACACTAGGATCCAGTACGCGACACCTCACCGTAGATATTAGCCAACAATCAATTATCTAATTCCACGTCATATCCAGATCAATTAAGTACGGCGATTTGATAACCATTATTTTCTATTTTGAAAATCGAGCTTATAAATACGAATTTCCAGGTTTTGCAATCTAATTTCTGAAAACGTTTTCAAATCTTAATTCAGATTTTGAAACTTAAATTCAAATGTATTTTTAAGATAAATTAGTACAACAAATTGAAATGAGTAGGTGTCAATTATACAATATGGTCAAGGTAACATGATTAAGAATATCTTCATAAAAAAACATAAAAATTCTCCTCCATCTTGCCCGCAAGAAATCTAAATGAGAATTCCTACCTCATTTAGGCGGGTTCCCGTAGGCGAGAGCCCCACGAGTAAAATAGACCCTCTTAAACCATCATGGGATGGCTCAAGTGGTCAATCAGGACCAATGTAAATAGCAAAGGACTTAAAGAGAGAATGAGTTCAAACCATGGTGACCTACCTAGGATTTAATATCCTACGAGTTTCCTTGTCAACTAAATGTAATAGAGTCAGGCGGTTGACCCGTGAATAGTCAAGGTGCGCGCAAGCTGACCTGGACACACAAATATCAAAAGAAAAAATATATATATATATATGTATAATTCAACATTAATGATTACTTAAAAAAAAAGTAAAACATAAATGGTACTTAATAAATTTATGAGAAATTTTTTATTTTTACCCCTAAACTTATAAAGTATATCAATTTTTACCCAAAATTATCATTTCAGCAAATAAATTCTTAAATTTAGATAAGTGTTCCGATCATAATCTTAAATTCAAATAAGTACTACAATTTTTATCTTCTAATAAGCTTTTGTTTGAATAATCATTAAAAAACAATTCACATGTATTTATTGAATTATATTAATATATATTTGATAAGAATTTGAAAAAGATAAAATTATAGATACGCCTCCCTAAATCTAAGGGTGCAAATTTTTATTTTCCCCAAACTTCTTCAGCAAAGAAATTTCTTTCAATAATATAACATTGAAATTTCAAAATCTAAGCATTTGGAACTTTTTTGCTTTCTATGTGAGACATAAAACTAAGTTTACACGGACAATTTTACAGTCTTGAGTGATAAAATAAGAAGAATAGAACAGAAAGCTTTCTATTCCAAAGCATAATGAATGTTCAATCATTTGAACTTTAAGACAAAATTAAATTGTAGAATATAGATATGAATTTGACAGTGTCTTTGTCTCTCTCCTCCCCTTTTTCCTTGGATATGGTTGAAGGTTAAGAACGAGTGGACGACAGCATCTCCTGCAAAAATGAAACAGAAAAGAGACTGTTCCTTTTCCTGTGCATAAAAGGTTGAAAAAAAAGCTCATGGCCATGTCAATCAAGATATTGACATGATCAACTTCAGAACATGAGAGACATAAGACATAGACAGAGGCAAAGACAACAACATTAAAGCTGCCAAAGAACCAAATTCTGATTAAAGAAATGGTCTGGGGACAGAAGCTCAGAGGAAAAGAATGTGGTTTTTTTCATTTTTTGGTGGGGGGTGAAAAAACAAAGGAACAAAATTTTCTTTGGCTGCTATTATCTTAATGGATGGATTTTATATACACTAAAGATTCGACAGGTGGCAAGGGGTAGAAACCCATTAATAAATTGGCCAAATAAATTGAGAAAGAAGGGTTAGAAGGAAAGAAAGTTATAAACAAAGGTCAAAGGATCCTACTTCCATTTGTACCATTTCCTGCTCGTCTTATCTTTAAAGCCATCACAAGTATTGCAACTGACATAAAATCGTTTGGAGTAGGACTGGACTGGACTGACTGCATTAAACTTCCCTCTTTGCTAGAGTTGCTGGGAAGCTATTGAAACTGCATCATCCGCCCGCTGCGCAGTCAGTCCCGAAACTGAAGACTTGTCCGAGCTGCGAACATTATATCTCTCGTATACCTTGTCGCGGTTTTCTGACCACCAATTTTCTGCTTGATGCTCTCCGAATCTTCTCCGACTGAAAATGCAAGTACAACACAAATTATGGCACACTCGAACTTTTTTACACCATACCTAATATTCTGACACTATGAAATTACATTAGATGTCCAGAACCGTGTGCAACCATTAAAACTAAGACAGTTCTTTCCAAGAAAAACATCTGAAGAGTGTCCCTACCCTACAATTTCACCATTATGGGCTTTAAAATTGTAAATAATTGTAAATGAGTGGACAGAAATTAGTATTTATTTTGGGTGCAAATTCAAGTTCGTCCAAAAATGTTCTATGAGTACACGTTCTAGATAACATGGAGGCCATAATTTATAATTTTCTAGAGCCCAAATAAAACTCATTTTGCAAATAGGGGAGCTTCAGCACATGGATTGCATATTCTCACCCAATAATTAAATCAAGGACTAGTCAAGTTGCAAGTCATGCCAAAGAGACAATGATCACTGTATTTCTAGATGCTGAAACCTAAAAGGAAACAAGGAAAAGAAATATCACCTGAAGCGCACACGTTTCAGATCCCGAGTACCATCCCGCAGAGCCACGAGAGTAATATATACACCAGGCTCGTATTGCTCAATCCATTCAGCCTCAACTTGAGTAGCATTGACCAGTGCAGAAGTTTTGGCTCTAGAATTGTTATCACCATCTTGTAAAGACTCAGAGTCCTTGCCAACAGCTGCCACCGATGCACTACTGCTAACTGACTGAGCCCCTCCATTATATGGCAGTCTAGCATCTCGATTGTCAATTCTTTCTTGTTGCATAATACTTTCATTCGTTCCAGAAAGCTCCCTGGATGAATGAGCTGGGCCATAACTTCCTCGCCAAGCAGCAGCATCAGATGCCGTCGGAGATGCACAGGAGTAGCTGGTAAGTGAATCAGATCGTGAATGACGTTCTCCATTCATATTCAAATGGTAGATTCCATTCGACTCCAAACCATTTGAAAGATGAACGGATCTCATTTTCTCAGCATCATATACTCCAGGAGGTAACCTCTCAGCCATATCTTTGAGCTGGAATAATTATAGGATGTAATCCATTATTAGAACCACAAGTACTGTACTAAAAAAATAATAAAAAAATACAAAAAAGACACCACAAGTACTACTTTCAAAACAATTCTCAGGATGGCTAAGCATTGCGTAAGGGGGAAAAATAAATTGTAACATGGTAAATATTTCTATTAGAAGCCCGTGTCATTTCCTCCTATTGCTCTAGGTTATATACATCATCTATTCATTCAACTACACAAATAGCTATAAGTTAATTTTTTATGAATGAATATTTTGTTCATCAGACACGACCACACTTTACCTCATAATATTATCAAAATGATGGTTTATAATAATTTTAATGCATTCTGCTCTTCGAACTGGAACAAATATTAACTAAAAAGCTCCAGAGACATCAAGCTTTGCAGAATAGAAAAAATACATTTTAAAAGAAAATGACCTGAGCAGTTAGTAACTTGATGACTTCTTTGGCCGCTTTTGATTTACCAGATTCCTCTGCAGCCAATGCCATAGCTTCTCGTGTTTTCTTCAAAGATTTTTGAAGCTCTAATTCCTGTAGTTCACATTTCTGTCTCAGGCTCTCAACCTGTAATATTAGACATAAAGATATCCAGTCATGAAACTAAATCCACCAAATAGTGCTCAGATATTTATGACCCAAAAGGAACGAAAACCAGTTCAAGGAGAAATTTCTTTCCTTTATTTCTAGGTGCAGTTCTTTATATATAAAGAGTCCTGTGACTATTCTCCTTTATTATCCATACCAATTTAGAAAGTCAGAACAATCTCCTTCGGTTTTGAGTGGGAGATTCCTTGTTGCCTTTTTGGTATCTTCTTTTCTTAAATGGATGTCTCTTATGTTTTGATTTTGGGATGGGGGTGTAGAGGGAAGGAAGGTAACGACAACCAGGAGGAAAAAATGGCTTACCTGTGAGCGTAATTTAACCACTTCATGATTCAAAAGATCATTTGTTTTCTTCAAACTATCGGTTATACTTTTCGAAAAGGAAAGTCCTGACGCTGTAGGAACAGGAGTAGCAGATCGAGGAGGGCTTGGTTTCCTTGAGAAAGGTGACACAGACCTAGAACTTACTCCAGAAGCAGTGAGGACTGGTCTGGGAGCTGTTCGTCGCAGATCAACAGCAGTTGATAATACAACATCTCTAAGCTGCAGTAGTGAAGGTGCTTGAGAGGATCGAACAAGGGAGAAGGTATCAGCCTTCTTACCTTGTTTAGCCGCTTTGTTGTCTAATTGCTTTATCAAATCCATATTGGAAGGCACTGACTTAGACATTCGCATATCAGTCTTGTCAATCCTATCCTTGTTCTCACCTGAGAGGCGAGGCAAAGCATTTTTCCTATTGTTACTACTAGCTTCTGATGCCTTAATCAGTTTTGCATAACATGAATCACATACACGATATGGTTTTCCAGGATTAGGTGCAAGTGCTGCTCTTAATGCTTTTCTTGAACTGCAAGAGTGGCAGTGCACAAGTCCACAATTATAACAGTTGTGTCTCTTCCGTGTAAATCCAAATGCCTGTCTGCAAGCAGAGCACTGTGACTGCTCGGCACTGGAAACCCATTTGTGAAGACAAATGGCAGCTGTGTAATTTGAACCACATGCTATATATTTCACATGTCTGTCCTTCAAAGCTTCTACTAACGTTGGTATCTTCCGATCTTCAACATCACCATGGCCCAATCTCCCATTTGCACCCTTTCCCCATGTATAAACTTCATTTTTGGACGTTAAAACCACTACATGATACGCACCACATGAAACTTCTTCAACGGATTCCCCAAAAAGCTTATCCTCTACCAAGCAAGGTATCTTTCCATCTGCACTGGGATTCCCAAGTTGACCATAAACAGTACTTCCCATCGAGAAAACTTGTCCTGAAGTGGTCAAACCAACAGTAATGCTGTGACCACAAGCAACTTTGTGAAAATCATAATCAATTAGTGCTGGCACGCATGTGGGTTTAAGTCTGGGTTCCTTATCTCCATGCCCCAGACGGTTTTTATCTCCATCGCCCCACGTAAATAGTTTACCTGATGAAATGCTTGCACTAGATTGTGTCACAATAACTTCAACTACAGCAGCAGTATGCCAGACCCCACATGCAACAGCAATTGTCCTCAAGCCTGATAAAGATTCCACTTCTTTTGGATGTGAAATATTTTCTCTGTCTCCATGGCCCAGTGCACCAAATGTTCCATCACCAAATGTGAATAGCTGACCCATCGATGTTACCAAAGCTGTGTGCCATGGACCACATGTCACTGAAGCAACTTGAAGTCCTTCAAGCGGACCAGAGACTCTCTTTGGTATCCAGTGGCTCACATCACTGCCATGACCAAGAAGCCCTGCATTATGTGTACCATCACCCCATGTATAAAGCTCCCCAGTCATTGTAACAGCACATGTATGGAACTCTCCGCAAGCAACAAAATCAATACTACTAGCTGCCAAGGATTCAACCATACGAGGTTGAATTACATCCTTCACCACACCATGGCCAAGGCGGCCTCCAGATTCCTCTCCCCATGTGAAAACTTCCCCTTGCCTTGTCACTAGGGCAGCATGCCTGACGCCACAGGCTATATGATGTATGTCTAGAACAATGTTGGACTCCAAAGGTCTTGGCAGAAGTACATCTGTCCTCAAGGTCATGTAACTACTATTTTTTTCAGCTCCAATCTTCACAACATTGTCACCAACAATCTCACCCCATATGTATACATCACCTAGAGCATCACAATCATCTGGTGCAGACCCATGACTAGAGGTGCTGGGAGCACTTGAAACACTAACTCGCATAGCATCAGAACTAGACCCTTTTACTTGCATGTTCGTTTGGTTTAGTGATACATGAGCCCTTTCAGAGTTTGTAGAGTAATTTTCAGGTTGAGAAGTCTTCAGAGATATATTTGTGTTGAAACTGACAAGAACTTCTGGAGAACTATTATCTCTATTCACGCTGTGTGAACTGTCACTTGGGCTATTTGAAGTCAGTTCACAACTGTCCTGAAATGACATCAGCAAACCATGTATTAAAATAGCATCCAAGATGAAATCAAAGTTACATGTGATATAGTATTATACATAATTGATAGCATAATTTTTCAAGAAGACAGTGTCTATATTTATGAAGGAGTGTATTAAAAGGGGATTCAAAATTGGAAACTTTCTAAAATCAACAGCTAAAGATTAAAACTTCATGAAATGACATTCTAGAATTGTGCATCATGTTATAAGATTAAGGACGACTACACCGATATCTGTAAATTAAGGGGGGAAAGAGGCATGCAAGCGGACTGCACAAAGTTACTATTTAGTTCCACTGTCCTAGTTTCTGTTTTTGTCTCAATGCCTCTTTCTTCTCTTCATTTTTGCTACTTCAGAGATCTTCAGTTATTCTCCCTGTACATGAGCAGGATTCCACCATGATCTTCATCCTCTTGCTGCTGGAACTCCATTTTGAATTCAATTTATCCAGCCATTATGGGTTTCAAAATTGATTTTTTCAGTGCAAATAGGTAATGAAGACCAATAATCACAGCTATGGATCCTTCTATTAGAAGTTTCCAGAACTGAGTTCATGATGCTCAGTTGACTCGTGGACTGAGAAACCCTCTGATGCAATCTTGACCAAGCAAGTTCAAACGGTTGTCTGAATGAGCACATGAACACTTAGTAAATCTAACCTCCAGACTATCAACCCCGTGACTTGTTCCAGATACTGGCTACTGATCTACTAGTTATTAGAGTAGTCAGGAAAAGTTTTTCCCCCATTTTTTCTGGACATCAAGGCATTATTCAAAAGGAATAAATCAATACCAAAAAGGGGTGGTACATAAGCAATCCACATGGCCCAGGGAGCGTACAAAGAATTGGCCCTATTCGCATTGATCAACCAGATGTGAAATTATTCGATATGGTGAGCTCTAATGTCTAAAGTCAGTTCTAAAAGGAACAATGCTTCATTTCTATTTTTATTTTTAAAAATCAGTAAATCACAGACATCGAGCACACAAGATAATCAATAAAACAATTGACTCTAGGGAACAATAAAGCAAGTAGAACAATCCATGAAAGGCTTTCAAGAATAAAAAGTTTACATCAAGATAGAGGCCTCCATCACTCCAGCCATCAATCTTGGAACGCCCACCTTGACCAGATGCTATTAAAGCTTTCAGGCCTGCAATCCAAGCCTCTGCCTCAACTTTATCCTTACAAATCTAAGGAGAAATAACATACCACCATTACCATTGAATCAAAAGACCAGGAAAAGGTAACGATTTTAAGAACAAAGGAGAGAACAAGTTTTCATCACCAACCAGATCAAGGGATCGCTTCCCGTTGTTGTATATAAGAGAGAATGATAAGTAATCCTTGTCAGGACGAAGATATCTTTCAAAGACAGCCTGATCGAATTCAATGTAATAGTAAAATAAATATTAAGAGTTGAGTAATAATGTACGCTAATTGCATCAAGTAGGAATAACTATTATGGCTGAGCATTAGAGTGGTAACAAATAAATCGATATCTTACAGTTCTTTGCCCAGGAATAATTTGTGAGATTGAAGCTAACTTCAAACTTCTTTCACCTTTACTTGAAATCCAGATCAAAGATGATTCATCCTAAAATTAAGAAAACAACAGGAATAATGCAAGGAATACTATCAAGCAATTGAAAACATGAAAAGCTGACTAAACCATAACTATATCAAGTTTAAGATCATTAAGACTTGATAAAAGTCAATATTAAGACTAGATCTCTTTGTTGCTGCAATATTAGAACTTCCCATGGAAAAATATGTTAACATACATTCTTTATTAACCAGATGTCATTTAGAAAACAAAAAGCTTTTCATCCATAGCAATGTGTACCAAGACAACTATGTATTTTTCAAAATGGTTAACTTTGCAATAAGATAATTTCACCACAAAAGCACACTCAAATTTTTTAGGTTCTTTTTTTTTTTTATGTTTTGCATTCGTACCTACATTTTTACTCACATTTGCATAATTTTGTTGACAATTAAGTTGTCCATATGCATACATCCACATGAAGTCTATTAAGATAATTTTCTCCTTCGATCTCCCCTAAAAAATCCAAAGAACATAATTTGTACCAAACAAGTAATAATTATCATACTAAGTTGCAATATTTCATCAAGATGAAGCCAAAAGTTGCTCTGATAATTCACTTTCTTTAAGATAATGAACTACTTAATTCAAAATCATGATGGCAGTTACAGTCTAGCAGATAACGAGCCAGTAAACTGACTGAATAACATTTCATTCACTATGAAGTAAAAACAGTGATCCAAACAGGGATAATAATCAGATTACAAGGTTCTTGAAACTCGTGAAAGGAAGAACTCTATGCATCAGATCACTCAAAAACCAACTTCTTCGACTCTGTTCTCGTATTCAAATCATAAAAATTGATCCCTAGTTTCTTGCAATTAAATAAGCCACTGAATAGCAGCAACGCAGAAGCATTGCAAAGAAAAGATAAGCAAGTATTACCACCCACTTTTCATCAATGAAAATAAGCTAATTTTGTAACTGCACAAACAGAAAAGAAAAAGGTCTAAAGGAAACTTTTATAAGACTAATTAAAACCACTTTTGGAACCAAACTCACACTAGAAAGCCTAAATGGACAGAACTTCGGCTTTCCTTTACGACCATATTTAAGCAGTTGAGCGCCCTTCTTCAATGCAATTAATGCCTGCAAGATAAAATCAACCTTGTAAACCTACCACAAAGAGAAATTTTAATCATAAGCAAAGTCGGCTATTGAAGAATAGCAGAGCAAGAAATATGGCCTGGAGAATTTGGTTTCTGCTTCACAACGATGGAGAAGTAATAAATGAAAATATTTGAGGGGGAAAAACAAGAAAGAGAAACCACTATAATACCCTTAGCCTTAAGCATTTAGTGCTCAGAAATCACATGACCATCAACCGCAGGTCAGTTTTAAATAACACAGGTAGTTAATACTTCACTCTCGGCCAATTTCTAATAGTTTTTGTAATTATCAGTTAGGTGTTAGTTTTTGGACTGGAGCCTCTTTCTTTAGGGGGTGTTCTCTAGTCGTATTTTTTTTTTTTTTGTATGTCCTTGTATTTCTTTTCATTTCTTTCAATGAAAGTTCGGTTTCTTATGAAAATAAAAAGTACCGCAGGTAGTCACAAATTCTATAAGTGATTGTTTAACTAAAATAAGATCACCAATATATTTTTAAAAAATTCAGACAAGTTAGGATAACTTGAGTCTCTTCAGAAATTTCCAAATAGTCAGATATGAGTATTGGCATCTAGGTTACTCTTACAGCCTTGAAAACTAAAGAAGTGGCCAAGCAGCATAACTCCAATTGCCAAAATCAGATGTTAAATTAATCAAATTAGTCTGTCTAGAATTATTTAGAACTTGACTTTTAAGAACTTTATATATCATCCCGGAGTACTTCCTTAGAAGTGTTAAAAAGGAGTTCTAAAGTTCAAAACTAGAATAAAATGCCAAGCTGAAGAATTGCTCCCTCAGTCCACTTTACACTATACTTAACTAAAGGGAGTAGTAAACTTTTGAGCAATGAGAAAGAAGTCGCAGATTTCCATATGCTGTACACTCCTTGTTCTCATCCTAAAATAGAAAGGAGAAAAAAAAAATTCGTATAATAGACTCAGCTAACTGACCAGGAACAAAAAGGGCAATGAATGATCAAACTTTCAACAATCAGCCTGTCTTGCAAAAGAAAAATAAATCTCCAAGCAACTCTGCCCAATGAACTATTTAACCATATAATCGGGCATTTTGTATCTTTGAAAGAAAAACATAGATAATTTTAGTATCCAAGCCTATGTAAATATTTCATTAAAATGAAAATAGAACCGAAATAAGATCCTTAAATTGCGTATCCTTTGGCTTTTCTATTTGATCGAAATTAAGTCTGTAGAATATATGAAGGAATTGGCCACGGAGCATGACTTGATTCGAAATAGTTCAATTTACTGGCTCCAAGTTAATGGGAAAAGCTCAATCCCGAAGGAATTTAATCAGCCCATCAAAGGTCAGCATGTTCTCAACGCCAAATAGCTACCGACTTTGTATATCCAACAGTTATGAGTCAATGTCGAGAGAAATAGAGAGCCCAAGTTAAATTGTGTAGCAGAGAAAGTATCACGAAAATTTTCTCTTACTCGATTCAATTTTGACCAAGAACATCCCAACAATTCCGCACATTCAGCTAATAACGTTAAATAAATTCGGAGCTCCCAAAACAAACCCAACGCAAGAAAGTCGGGTATCAAAAGAAGAATAATAAAATAATAATAAAACGCGCAAACGAAGATGAAAAAGGAGACCTGTTCGATATCACGGTCGGCATTTGCATAGCTAAAAGGATCTGCCATTCCATGTGAAAAATTCGCCAAAACGCCACCACCCGCTCTGATCACTACGCCGCTCTCCGGTCATCCTATACGGCGATTAAATCTTCCGTACACTAACATCAACGGTCACATCAGGCCCACCGCAGAGCTTCCCCTCTCTCTCTCTATCTAACTCACTCCCAAACAAAACAAAATTTCACAGCTCCCCCCGCCTCGCCCTTCCTCGAAAGCTTGGTAGATCTGCCACGCTGCTTCGAAACCAAAGTCCTAGAAACTCCATTCGAAATACCGAGTCAAAAACATCCTCGCAGTCGTAGCCTCGGCTTTAACAATTGAAATGAGGAGAAAGAAACGGAAATACAGCCTCCAAAGCGGTTTCTCAGCAGGCAAAGATGGCTTCGCAACGAAGAAACCGCTTACGCCGGCGATAGAAGTCGAGTAAAAGAAGCCGCCGGTGACGGAACAAAGCGAGACCGGACGGAGGAGACAATGAGTCTAGAGAGAGAAAAGACGTAGTCGGGAGTCTGTAAAAGTACAGAGTCAAAGACGGGAAAAAGAAGAAAACAATAATAAATCAAACAAAAATAAAATAAACTTATATAAAAAATAAATAAAATAGCAATTTTCTTAAACGCCATAAATTTAAATTTACTCGACTGGTGAAATGAAGGAAAAATAATACCTGCCAAAAATATCCATTAAATTTATATATTATAATAGAATAATTCTCACTATTTCAAATATATATATATATATATGTAATTTTCAGCAATTAGAATCTAATGCAGTTGACATTTGAATGAATGACTTTCAGCTTTTTTTTTTTAGAATACTGTCAGGTTATTTAGTATTTACAAATATTATTTTAATTTTTTTAAATTAGTGATGTTCTAAAAAGAGTAATTAATAAGAAATAGGAATCAACCACTGACACATTTGCAGCAAAAAAAAAAAGGTAATAAATTTGGCGTTAGATTGATTTTATGATGGAGTATAGTATGAGATTTAAAATATAATGGATGATATCTATCTCAGTTTTCTAAATTTTATCTATAAATATCTTATGATGGTGTTTATAAATCTTTAAATAGCTTTATTTGTTCTTATTGAAATGGTGGCTTGTTTCAGTTGAATTAATCTTGATTAATCATATTTCATATATGAATGTTTTTTATTGACTTTAATATTCAATTTTATCTAACAACTTAGGTTTTATTTTATTGTAATATTTCAATTTATGTATTAACCCAGTATTTAATATTTCGTTTTATAAATGAATTCAATTAATTTTATGTTATTTGCTGTAGTAAATTACAACTTGATATTATCAATTTAAATATAACAGAGAGTTTAAGATTTTATAAAAATTAGTGTCATTTAAATTAAAGTCAAACTCAAGTCAGAGTGAAATTAATGTGATATTGGAAGAAAATTGAAAGTTCATATTGTATTTTTAACAATACATAATAAAATTATACTACTGTATATGAAAATTTTTCAATACTCGGATCAACAGGATAAATTAAAAATTGTAAACTCACGTTGTCCATTAAGACTAGTAGAGATACGTGTAAATTGGTCCAACACCGGTGAATGTTAAAAAAAATAGAAAATTTTATATGCAATGCAACCAATTTCCAAGTATAATAATAATAATAAAAAAAACAATGCAGATAAGTATATTAAATAGTATTGTTTGGTCTACCTCTGGAAATTGAAAGGATTCATATTCTTTGACTATTTCTAGAATTTGAAGTCGTTCACATGGCGATTATCGAAAATAAAATAAATATTTGAATTGGAAAATAATGTAATTATTTTTTATTATTAAAGTAGTACATTGCAAAATGAAATTATGTAAATATGCCCACGGGATTTATGACGTGTATGTGCGAGGATTTATTGTCAGCTAACTTAAAAAAAAACACATTTATACCACGGGAAAAAACTCTATCAAACAACTATTGAATTTTTAAATTACCTTTTTTTCAGTGCATGTGAGGTGAAAATTCTAATTCAAAGATTTTATTTTTATCGTCTCAATTGATAAATTACTTCATTTTTAGACCCTATATTATTATTAAATGATATAACTATAGAAAGTATAGATAAATGAAAATCTTACGGAAAATTTTCAATACTACTTCAACAAATTAATAATTAAATTATACATTTTATCATGTAGTTGGACATTTCATACTAATTTTATTTCATACCCTAGTGGAAAAAATTTACTTTGCCCATCTACCTTAAATTTAATTAACTATTCGTGAATGATAACTCAATTTTACTTTTAGCTAAAATGAGCATTGTTCAGGTTGTGAGTTTGATCTTCCACCCCCACATGTTAAACTAATTAAAAAAAACATTAATGACTTTTATTAATTTGAACATAGTTCAACTAGTTAAGATATATATTATTAACTAAAATGTTGAAGGTTGAAGCTCAAAGTCTCGTGTTTTGTTGAACTAAAAATAAAAAATAAAAAACATCAGTAATTATTTTTTTGGAAGCATGTGGGTTTGAACCTTGAATTTTAAGGGGAGGAGATCATTGATACCAACATAGGCGTAGTTCATTAGTGGCATCTAGGCTGAACTATATTTATGTTGGTATCAGTGATTTTCTTATAGGTTAAAAGTTTAAATTTTCATCCTACTTGTTACACTCCAAAAAAATTATCTCGATAATTTTACTCGTTGGGAAAATTACAACTAAAACAAAAGAACAACAACTCAATAATTAGATTGAAGCAAAATTATGTCGTTTATCTATAAGGAGTTTCAAGCCTATGTGAATGTGATGTGTATTTTATTATCTAACAACCGATATTTAGCTCGAGTTCAAAACTACATGCTAAATGGTACCCTTCCTATTGCTTTAAGAGCACAAAAGCAAAAAAATAAATATAAATATAAAATATGTTGGATATGTGGTTGTATTTTTAGGGTGTGGTAAAATAGGTATTAATATATAAATTTTAGATTTATAAACTCAATATATAATTAATTAATTTTTTTAACAATCTATTTTGAATAAAGAAACAAATATGTTTCTATATTTAATAGATAAAAGACCTCTCTTAACTCTCACATTTAAAAGATTAAACTCATAATAAATATTAAATATTAAAATACATTACCAACGAGTAAATGCTTTGAAATATAATTATAGAAAATTTCATCATATATACACACAAATAATAATAATAAAAATAAAAATAGAAGATTTTTTTTAGTTAACAACACGTGAGATATGAATTTCAAACTCTCAACCTCGAGTTGAGTTATGTTTAAATTGATAAAGATAGTCAACATAAATATAGTTCTAGTTCAGGTGTCTATTTCGAACTTTAGATTGTGAGTTCGAATCTTCATATTATATTAAAAAAAAAGTAAAATTTGAAGCCATACTTTTTTAATCACGTTAATATCACAGGAAATAGTATTGCATGAAATTTAAAAATGGATTGGCCAATGACTGAATTATTATTTGTTTGAATATGGGTAAATTAATTCATGGGGATATTGATTTAATAAATAAATTGTCAAAACAAGAAAGAGATAGAGAGAGAGAAAATATTGATTGACATGGACATTTGATCTGCAGAGGAGTAAACCGCAACTTCCCCAATTTAAGTAGTAGTAGGTCTTCAAATCACATTAATGAAGAAAATAACATATTTCTTTCTCTCTCGTGGTGCTCATTGCATCACTTAAAAATACTTTTCTCAATTCCATTTTTTTTTTTTTTAAGTTATTGTCGTTTGGCTTCTAAATACATCAATTGTTCAATTCTGTAACTTTAAATATGCATATTAATGTATAAATACGAAGATCAGATGAATATTAAGGTAAAGTAGTAACGATAACCAAAATGATTTTATTTTTTAAGCTCGTGAATTCAAATAGATATTTTAAAAGATACTAAATAAGAAAAAATAAAAATAGATATTTTAAAATCAAACGAGTATGAAGAGGAAAACAATATAGTTTTTTAATAAAATTTAAAATACTTATGAAGGGGAGAAATAGAACAAAAACAAGGTAGTATGGAACTACTAAATTTAAATTTACATCAACATATCGATATTTCTATCAATATATTTTTTTATATCTATTGGGTTCAACATAGACATGAAAAATGAATTGAATTTTTGATAGTATTGTAAAAAAAAAACCGACAAAACATAAAAAAAAAATATATCAATAAAATATGAGAAATTGCAGTGGGTAGCAAAAATATTTTACGTATTTCAAAATATGTCACCTATTCTTTAAAATTTCACTTATGTCAATAGTATAGAAGTAGTATATCAGACACTCATATCAGTAGTATATTAGATATATATCGCATACATACTGCACAAACACTCATATCAATGTTATATTATATATATATCACATACATATTGCAAGTATAACAAACACTCATATAAGTAGTATATCAAATGTATATCACATACATATATCATAATTAGGTATATTACATATATATTACAGATATACATTATTTTGTTAAAGTTGTCATTTTAAAATTGGACCTCTATTTTTTAAAATGTTGTTATATTTGAAAAAACTAAATGTGGCTACTATTTTGTTAATTTTATTAAATATTTTTGCCATATTTATAATTATATCATAAAAAATTAATATTAAATAGTATAAATTATATATATATATATATATATATTTTGATATTTCTATAAAATTGATATCTCACCATTTTCGTAAAGATGGATGGTGGCATTTCGGGGACGAGAGTGGGAATAAGTAAGGGCAATAAATGAGAAAACGGCATTATCCAAATTGGATGGAAATTCCCCCAAAATAATTAAGGGAGGGCATCCCATTCTTTGTCCAATTCCTATTGGAGCATATTCCTGGTTGACGACACATCCATCAAAAAAAGCCACAGAGCTTTCCTTTTTTTTTCTATAATTTTTCTTCCCGTTTTATTAATTTATTTTTGTGAACTCTTGACACCATCTACACTTCAAGCAATATTTGGATAAGCATTGGGAAGAAATATTTTTTTTGGTTTAGACATCGATGTGTCCCTCAAAGTTTTTAACTTTTATTCTATTTTGATTTTTAAATTTCTAAGAACGCAATTTTTTGAAAATTTAGTTAATTGTTGACTTTAGAATAGTCGTAATTTCAGTCATTATCTTTATTTTTCTTTTAATAAATTGGTAATATAAATTTATTAATTAATACTTACATTAACTTAAAAAATATGCAAATATTTTCACCCAACTATTTATATAGTAGTGGTGTTACAAAAGAATTCTTCTAAGAATTGGAGGGTTTGTAAAGTTAGGAAATCTGAAGCAATAATAACACGTGATTGGTGGGAGCATCATTTAAGCTTCTTCTACAAGTAAAAACCGATAAATTCCTTATCAAAAGAACCAAATCCAAGCCATTTTTACGGGGAAAAGGCTTTTTTATTTTTTATTTTTTTTTATTAAAGTAAGGGATTTTGATTTCTGATCCCCATCGATATCTTATAATACGATCTAAAATCCGACTTTTATAAAAGTATTATATATTTTTTTGTTATTTAAACAAATATAAAATTTGCTGAATGGTTGACAAATCGTTTGATTTTGAAGTGTATCGGAATTCTCATGTGGATTCGGCGGGCGGACCGAGTTTAAGGAAGATCGCGTGGTTGTTTTGCGAGGAAAAATATTTCATGGGCCTTGTTGAGAAATTGCGTTGATTATTAATTTTCTTTTGAAAATAAGAATAATTGTCATTTGTCAAAGAAAAATTATGTATTTTTTCAGTTCAGCACAATTCAATCAAATATCACATTCCTAAAACGAATTAATAACACCTTTCTATTATCCTATAGTTTTAAAAAATCCTAGACATTGGCGTGGGACAAGCCTATAGAACTTCAATAGTCAAGTTAGAAGTTTGTTACTAGAGTGGAAAGACTCATAAACTCGAAAAGACTTAATAAAGACAAAAGTGTTCTTATTAATGCTCTCAGAGTTTCACTCATAAGATTGAAGTTATCTATGTCACACTATATTATGAATCTAGAAGTCATATAGGGTCATGAGACATGTACTACTAGTCCTTAACTCCCATTTTCCCTCGCAATCAGTTGAAGTCAAACTTCAATTGGTTGAGGATGGTAGCGTCAAGATGTTTGAAGGATAGTTCTGTCTAAGATAGACGTATTCAAACATAGTACTGAGTCAAGAAGAAGAGAGGATTAAATGTGACATTGGAAATTCAAACATAGTACTAAGTCCAGAAGAAGAGAGGATTAAATGTGACATTGGAAATATAAAAGAAATTGAAAAAGAAGGCACATATATATGAGGCAGAGCTGGCTCCTAAGACCCTGTTATAAGAAGGCCTCATATTTTCATATAATATATAATATTGGTATCTATTTAGTTTAGTTGTTAATTATAAATTAAATTTAAAAATTATAAATTAAATTTAAAAATATAAAATAATATACTTATTACTTTTCATAATTTTTTTTTAATATTGAAAATACACACTACTAAAAAGACCCACAATTAATACACTTATAAATTTCTTTGAATTTGATTGACTTAAATTTCAAATTTGTTAACCTTAATATTTTTATTCACATTCTTTCAAATTTCCTTAAAAATCTCAACTCATTAGTGCAAGCCCCTCAAAATTCTCCCAAATTTATGTTGGGAGGATGAGAGACCTTCCATATTTCTTTTTATTTATTGAGATTATCAATTTCTAGAGTAAAGATCGAACATTCTTATATCCTCAACTCAACCTAATGACTTCAAAGTTTTAGGTTTTTTCATTCAAATTATTTTTACTTTTTGTTAGGTTTTTCGTTGAAATTCTTTTATTATTATTTTTTTATATATAAATAGTTTCATATGTTGATTGCTCAAGACCTAATATCTAATATTTGTTTAGATTTGATTACTTAAAATATCAATATGTAAAATATCAAGAATATAAAAAGCTTAAGAAGAAAAGAATAGTAGAAAAACTAATTGAATTTGTTCGGGATAAATTTGTTATTAGAAGTATAAGTAATAAAAATTCTGAAATAATAAAAAAAATGACAGGTATAAATCAAAGAAAAATAGTATATGATGATATGACTGTTGAAAATGAAGTATCAGAAAATTGCAAATGATGTGGAAATACAACCAATATTTTGTGAAAAAAGAACAATTCGAAGAATTTTTTTTATGAGAATGTTGATATGGAAGAAATATGATCACCACAAAATTCTTTTAGAATTCATTGCTTTTACTGTATTATAAATCAAACAATTTCTTCACTTAAAAATAGATTTGAACAATTTTACGTTTATGAAAATATTTTAACTTCTTATTTGATATGAAATGTTTGGAGGTCTTGCAAAATGAAATTGACTCTCCTATTAAAATATTACATTATATATATAAAAAAAAGGTAAACATTTTTCCAAATGCATATATTGCTTATAGAATATTATTAACAATACCGAGAATAGTTGCTTCCACTGAAAAAAAAAACTTTTCAAAATTAAAATTAATGAAATCGTATTTAAGGTTAGATTATCAAAATTTAATACATAATTTTGCATATCAAAAAGTAAGAAAAATAAATTTTAGATGATATCTTCTATATTAAGGTCTCTCAATCAAAGTTTTGCCTAAGGTCCCGCATCATCTCAAGCCGTCCTTGAGACGAAAGAAACATGTGAGAGAGAGGAGGGGGCATAAATGTGATTTGGGTTTGTATCGTAAGTGTAAAGTGGCACGACAGAGTAGAGTAAGAATGTCGAGAAACAAAACATAAAACGATAGAAAAGAGAGTGGGAGAAGTGAGGAAAAGAAAAAGAAAGAGAGGAGAAAGAGAAGGCAGCTTCCAAAGGCTAACTTTGCTTAGAAGAAGCCAATTTTCAAAGAGGAGAGGGTCCCTTAAAACCCCCAATATCCCATCTCCAACCACCCACACTAAGCCCTACTTGGTTTTCTTCACTTATATAGCACTTTTAATTCCTATAACTTCAAATTATCAATACCACTTTAATACAAATCATTTAACTGAATGATGGTCATTCTGGAAAGCTCGAATTAGATAGGCTGACGAATGCTTAGAACCTACCGAGAGAGGAAAAAGTTATGATGCTTGAGTTACGCTCTAAGTCTGGTCTATTCTCAACAAGAATAAGGCAGAATTCTCTATTTATAGGTTTCGCGACTTGTGGACGTAACTTGTTGATCTTATAACATTTCGAAAATCTTGACATATGGTCGAAAGAATGGTTAAAAACAACGAAGCACGATGCTTTAATCATTGACTCGTCCTTTACGAAGGTCGATCGTTGAGACCCCTGTAAATATTAGTTCCATTAACATTGTGCTTAGTTGAGTTGTTAAATCGTTACTTTGTTGGTCGGTTCAGCCTTTAGGAAGACATGCACGATTAAAGATGAATAAATCATCACTCAACCAAAAAGTTTAAATGAATGGTTGGACAAATTTATTTTATAGGTTGGATATCTAATATGCACCACAGCAATGTATTTTCATCAGCTCGATCAAGGACGGTGGCCGAGCTATTCGGTCAACCATTTAGGCTTGTCTATGGCGACAGAGTATTAAAGTACTAACAAAGTAATGAAAGTAAAAAGAAAGAAAAAAGAAAGAAAGAAAAAGAGAGAGAAAAGAAAGCAAAAGGGTTGCACTTACATTTATGGAGCCATAAAAACACCTGGTTGTTCCCTTTTTGTCCACTCTTTTTGATATATAATTTTTTTTCATACTACTTTATTCCAAAGTTTTGCCTTTTTCTTCTTATTTTTTCTCTCTTTCTTTCCTTTTGTTTAAAATTCAATGCACGCCTATCTTATAATAGTTTTTTTTTCACGTCAATTTTACATCTGAGGAATTAAATGGTTCTAGCTATAATTTTCAGTTTATTCAACCCTCCCTTACATGTGACATGTTCCACACAGTTGCCTTCAATTTTAATGATATGATTCACATTAATAATGCAACTATTCATATTACTCAAATTTTTTATTCAATTCATGAATCTCATTTGTATTCATTTTTCTTTGAATTATCATTTCAAACATCTCCATTTTTTTTCTTTAAACTTTTACATCAAATTTTTATCATTTTGTATTAGAGGTTCACAACCACCAAGTTAGATTTTAATAAACATGAGCCAAAGAGCAACAAACAACTACAAATTTACATGAAAAAGACCCCTTTATTACAATGCAGCACTTACCATTTTTAAATTTGAGATTTTTTTTCTTTAATTAATTGTGACGTCTTATTGACCTAATAATATGATTCTATCTCTACTACTTGGTACTTTTTTTTAGTACTACGCAACTGTTATGGGGAGATAAAAGAAGAATAGACCAAGCGACGGGGTCGGAGGAAACCCGAGAGAAAGCATGAACCAGGAAAGGGGGGCCGGCACCCGACGACTTGGGCCGGCCCCTGGCCGACCAGCGCCGAGCAGTTCTCGTCCCCCCGGCTGAGAACTATAGCGGTTCATCCCGACTGTTTCGCAATCCCACTCGAAGTATCCCACCTTGATTCTCGATTTGACCTAAAGCCCACAACAAACGACTGACCCGAATATTGAGACGTTTGAGAATTTGACTGGGGTAAACCCTAAGGGGATTAGAACTCGACTTCTATAAATGGAGGGGGGAGCCAAACCCTAGGGGTATGCGAAAACACCATACTCTCTAACTCCATTATCCATCTACTCTCCTTGATAACTTAGGCATCGGAGCTCGTGTGACTGGAGTCACACCGGTTTAGATTTGATTGGTTTTGTAGGTTCTCTGTTACCTGATTATCAAGTTTGGTGTGAACTTGGGAAGGAACCGGGAGAGCATAATTCACGCATCAATATCAACAATTGTCGTTTAATTTTATTTTTAATTTCATCTGAAATATTTTAGTGCCCAGTAAATACGTTAGCCTTACTCATGTATTACAATGTAGACTATGTTGGGAACAAAAGGAATTTAATTTATCTTAAATTATTTGCTAACTGATTTAATACAAATGGAAATTTTAGTATATAGTCAAATACAGTGGAGTTTAACGAAAGGTCCCATCCCGCAATTAATGCAACTACCAAATTGAACATTTCATTTATTTTTCTTCAGTTTGATTCGCACTTTCGAAATTATATAAATTGGAAAATTGTCTGTGTATTATCTGCATTTCGATGCGCAGTTGGAGGTAGAATTTTTGTTAACTGGCTCAATAAACAATTACAGTTTGTCAGTAGTACTTCCAAGTTTCCAACATTACTACACTTTATTGTTCTTTCTACACAATTTTTCTTTTGTTATTTGTCTAATTTTAATTATTTAATTTCATCCCTTTTTTAGTTTGATGTTAAATACGTTGTTATTTCTTATTTTTAAATTTTAGACAAATTGGAACTACATTCTGTTTGGGGGAAAGAATACCCTGTACACGTGGAGGACAGCCATTGGTGCCCCAAGGTGACCATGAGTCATGCCCCAGCTCGGACCGCTGAGATCACCACCACTAGCGTTGACAGATACTAAGTATGAGGGCCGAGGTGAACCTGGCCGAGGTCCGACCTACCGGGAAGCTCGGTGGGGGCCGATGTGAGCTACTGTCAGCGGCGTGATTATCGGGTGTAACCGTCGGTCCCCGAGATTACCGGGTGTAACCGACGGTCCCGAGATTACCGGGTGTAACCGACGGTCCCGAGATTAACGGGTGTAACCGTCGCGAGATTAGCGGGACTACCACCCATAAGTAGAGGACTTCACTCCACGATCAGGTACGATGATTTCTGACCTTGAACTAAACTGGGAATCCGACCTATACTGACTTGATCGTCGGAGTGCTCACCTTTTTGTGCAGGTCCGCCCAAGTATTCAGATCGGTCTGGAGGCCGAGTTCGAGCTGCAATCTGAAATACACTGTTGTGTATATCCTTGCATAAACAGATTCCATAACTATTTATTGTCTAATAACAATTTCTAGTTTTTTGTTATCTAAAATTTTAGATTAAAAAAAGAGAAATTTTATATGAAATTTGATTTTTCAAATTAAATATTAAAGCTTTTTTTAAGTTATATATTTTCAATTATGCATTTAAAAAAATGATAAAAATAAAATTTTTATCCATGTTTTGGAAAAAATTGAAAAGAATGACGAGAAACAAAACAGTTGATTTTATTGTTCTCAAAATACATACATAACTTTGCAAACGTGTTTTAAAAATGAGAAACAAGAAAACAATTACAGTTACGAAATGTTTATGTTTCTTAAAATATTCGAAATAAGAAATAGGATCACAACCAAATGGCTATTAATTTTTTTATTATTTTTTTATAATTAATTTCAACTTAGATGGCAAAAATGTTATGTCCAATTTTATCAAAATCATGATTTTTTTCGGTTCAACAACATGTAAGGTAGAAATTTAAATTTCTTAATAACATATGCCTTGTTATATATATTTGGGTCGACGAAAATATGATACACATTCACTATTGATACGTCTCATCAACATACCCACTAAAATGTGAAATTTATTAAAAGCTTGTGGACCATCATTGAGATTTTAAATGCTAAAGAAACAATGTAATAAACAACATGTGGAATGTTATAGAAAATATATTTTGAATTGAACGTTGTTTATATCTCAAACTCAATTTATATTTTCATAAAGTTCGCAACAATCCAACTTGGATTTTGAAATACAATAAAGATAAATATCATGTTAACGACATGAGTATAACTTAAAGAAGTCAAAATATCAATATAATTTATCTTTTAGATTCAAATATGGTCCCTCATTTTACCCTTCTCATATGTAACATAATATTATTTCTCTATCCAAAACCTATTAACTCACATATAATTGCTTGGTATATATTGGTACATACATGGCTTCACCTTTTTTTTTTTAAAAAAAAAAAAACAAGTCTCCCAATGCTCAACAAAAAAAAACAAAGTCTTTGAGAGGTGAGACAAAATCTTGCACAGCAAAAAAACCCCTTTCTCTTTTACTTTTCCCTTGCTTCACTTTTGCTTTTCAGTTCCTTCTATTAAAGAAGCAAGAGGTGACCCCATGTAGAAGAAAAGACAAATAATCAACAAATTTCACTCACACACCACTTCCTTTGAAAATTGCCACTCAACATATAAAAATGTAAAAAAAAAAAAAAAAAAAAACCCCTTATTTTCTAGGGTTTTCTTTAAACCCATCTGATCTAAACATGTGCTTCCACACAAAAAAAAAAAAAAAGTTTATATATATTTTTAGATTAATTTTTGTCAAGAAGTGTAAAGTTGTGGGCAGTTCTTGGAGGGGGCCTATTGTTAGCCAAGTCTACATCACCCTCTCTCTTTTACTTTTAGGAGAGAGGGCCTAAATTCATAGGGTTATTTTAGGTCAATGAACATTTTGCTAATAATTACTAATAATATGCCAATTGTTGTAGAGCTTGTGATTAGGTGGAAAAAAAAAGGGGCCAACTTTTTCTAACTTCAGGACCCCACCATCGTTCATAATATTTTTTCCCCTAAAATTGATGTCGTGGTTTATGCTATGAATCTCTGTGATCTAAATTTATTATGTGGACTTATCATTACTGTGACCACCAGAGGAGCCCTCTTGATTTTGGATTCTTGTCAAGGATCTTTTAAGATATGAATCATAAGAGTATGGTCCAAAAATTTTCAAGTAGTTTTAATATATTTCAACTCAGTTTTAGGGAGTGATTGTTTTTAATTTCATAATCATATGGAAGTTTTTTTGGGTTAAAAATACTAATCTTTGAAGTTTTTTTCAATTTCGTTCGCTAGCAAGTTCACAATGTTGTCCTTAATATATTAAAAAATTTCAAATAAATCCTTGATCATAAAGCTAATGAGTCACTGAATTATTATTTTAATAACATCAAACATGTTTGGACGTGGTATGCCACATGAAACATATTAATTACTTGAAAAAAATGATAATTTTAATTTGTAGATTAGATTTTGTTCATGAACAAATTAAGTTTCATGTGTCAAGTAGCATTCGAGAGGCATGTTCACGTATCTAAATATGTTAATAAAACAATAATTTAATGATTTATCAATTTTTAATCAACAAAATTTGAAAAAAAAAACACAGAGACCACGTCATAGATTCAACATTTTTGCTTGTAACATTTATATGAATATTATTATTAAGTATTGGAGGGGTGGAGATAATGAGACTAAGAATAAAAATTTTAAGAATATAACCCGTGAGTTGAAACTCAAACTTTCAACATTAGCGACGTGTTAATTATTTATTAGGTTGAAAATGAAACTAAATACTTGAATAATTTATATTTATGGGTTTTTTTTTTCCTGCATAATTAATGTTGGAAGAAGTGAAGAAGAAGCCAGATTTTGATGAAAATAGAAAATGGAACTTTCAAAGGGAAAGAGAAATAAATTTGGTGAATGAAATTACCCGTGAATCCAATTATGCGGCTAATAGAATAAGTGCTGCATTGCACGTGAACTTGGGAGCATATAATTTAATTTATAATACCTATTTTTAGTAGGGTTGCATAAATCCATTCAAAACAAGATTTTTAAATTCCAATGTTTACCCTTTCAACTTGGAAGTCATGAGAAAAATTGGTCCAATTTAACAAAAACTAAACCTACCTATTATAGAATAGCCAAAAAAAAAAAAAAAAAAAAGATGGCTCCAACCAATTTTTCATTATATCACTTACCAACTATGCATTTAATATTTAAGATATTGTCCACTTGAATCTTTGCTAATAAAGTTGATGTTTAAATGTCATTATCTTGAGATCACTGGGTCTGGTCCTGTAAAATCCATCCTCAATTTTATCTTCAAAAACAAATATGAGGCCTTGTCGACTTCATTAATGAGTTTTTCCTAACCAACCTACTAAGCTACGTGATTATCAATTATGCCCTCATCAATAATGGGTTTACCAAATCTACCCCTTTCTATGCTCACATTATTATTACTTTTTTATTGAATATTGTATCTAATTAAAAATTTTAGAAATTTGTATCAAAATATCAATAGCTGTGGAGGATAAATCTGTAAATTTGAGTTAGTTTTGACATGTCGTCAATCTTAAAGAATAATTGTGAAAAATGGGGGAAAAAAAAGGATACCGCAAATCTCAACCAGCCAAATTTATGGACCGAATTGGTTAAAGGGAGCTTTTGGGGCAAACTTAAGGCCCATATGTTGGATTGGAGTCCATTTATCGGCCCAAAATGAATTGCTTGTTCCATCCAGCCCAACCCAACACACTGGAAACGGCCGATTTTTCTTTTTTTATAATTATTTAAATAATTGGGATCTATTTATTATTAATTTGGGATCGTATGATCCGCGAGGTCAAAGTGTCGAGGGGCTGTCCCTCGCCCACGCCGGCGAAGCTTTGACTCTTCTTCTGGTGTGGGTTTTATCAAATTTATACTTATATATGCTCCGATCTCAATCTCCGAATTTCTCCTCCATTTCCGGTGAGAGAAGAGCGAAAGCCGAGATTTGCAGCCATGGAAGCCAGACTCTCCGCCGCTCTCGGCCTTCCCTCGCCGGATCCCCTTTGCTGCTATCCTTCTCCTTCCGAATTCCCCACTCTTTTCTCTCACTTCAATTCACTTCTATCGCCTCCCAACTCCGCCGTCCATGCCGGAACTAGAGCCTCCAAAGATCGGAATCACATTCCTCCTCTTTCGTTTTCTTCATTGTCCTTATCGTCCTCCGAGGCGCAAGTTTTCACCCCCAAATCCCCCAATTGGTTCAAACCCGCCTCCAAAAACAGCCCCAAAATACAATCCCTTATGAAGAACTTGTCCGTTCTCGAACGGGCAGTCGTCGGCGCTGCTGGTGGCGCCATGGCTGGCGCCTTCACTTACGTGTGTCTCCTTCCACTCGACACCATTAAGACCAAGCTCCAGACAAAAGGGGCATCGGAGATTTACAAGAGTACATTCGACGCTGTCGTCAAGACCTTTCAATCCAGAGGTATTCTAGGGTTTTACAGCGGCGTCTCTGCCGTAATCGTCGGCTCGGCCGCTTCCTCGGCCGTTTATTTCGGGACATGTGAGTTTGGAAAATCGATTCTGTCGAAATTTGATTACCCATCTCTGCTCATTCCTCCGACCGCCGGGGCCATGGGAAATATCATCTCCTCGGCTATAATGGTGCCGAAGGAATTAATCACCCAGAGAATGCAGATTGGAGCTCAAGGAAGGTCTTGGCAGGTTTTGATTCGGATTCTGGAGAAAGATGGTATAATGGGTCTTTATGCTGGTTATTTTGCCACATTGCTAAGGAACTTACCAGCTGGGGTTTTGAGTTACTCTTCATTTGAGTATCTGAAAGCTGCAGTTCTGAGCAAGACAAACAGCAATAATCTTGAACCGATTCAGAGTGTTTGCTGCGGGGCATTGGCAGGTGCAATTTCGGCTACTCTTACTACACCTCTTGATGTGGTAAAGACACGGTTGATGACTCAAGTTCAAGGGGAGGCTGTAAATAAAGTTTCAGCTGCAATGTACAGTGGAGTATCTGCTACGATCCAGCAAATATTGCAGGAGGAGGGGTGGATTGGATTAACCCGCGGCATGGGGCCTCGAGTTCTTCACAGCGCCTGCTTTGCGGCGATCGGGTACTTCGCTTTCGAGACAGCGAAACTTTCCATCTTGCACCATTATCTTAGACAGAAGGAGGCTTCGGAGTTAACTGCTTCAGCTGCAACTTGATCGAGTTATATATCTCAGGTGTCATTCGGTATCTCGTCCTTGTGTTCCCTTTCCCCTTTCCCTGTTGATGAGCTCCTGTAACTGTGATGAATGCTTAGTTTAACAGAAAAATATGGGACTTTTTGCATCAGCTGTGTTAAGACTTTTTTGACCAAGTAAAGAACACAAGTACACCTTCACATTTTTGGAGTCTTTCCTTTTTTTTTATTTGCACTTTGTACCATTTTCATCCCGGACAAAGCAAGGGCCCATAAAACCTCGAAAACCTGATTTGACCAAGTAAACAAAACATCAGAGCCATCATCTTTCTGAGCAAGGATACGAGAGATGATGATCCAATTCTCCATCGCTACTACACTCATGACTCAACTCACAAGCAAACGTTTTTGACTTTTTGTCAAGCACTTTATATTGCTCCGAAAGTAGAATTTTTTTGGTGGGAACTGGTTTTGGTTTTTACAAAAGTGCTTTTAGCTACCCGCAAACATAGCCTTTGATTTTAAATGAGTCTTGTATGGATCAAATTTCAATCCCCTGTGCCAGCATCCCAGCAATCACTACTATCCCAGAAAGGATACGAGACATGATTGACTCTCTGATATGTTTCCCTCTCCTTTTCCATATTCCAATTAACAATCTTTTAGTGTTAGGTGTTATTATTTTCATTCCAACTCTCTGTGAAAGCCTGGATTACTGGAAGAAGTTTGAGTTGCATATTTAAACTATACGCAACCACAAAGCCCTCTTTCTTACTCTTTGAGTCAACGAGGGAAAATCATGGTCAGTGTAGAACAAAGAAGTCAAAACTTTTCTGCAGTAGAGATAGAGTTATACTAGAAGGATAGCATTTTACGAGCATGGCATTCTCGGGCGACAAGACCCTTGCATTGTAGTAATGTTACTTGTCATAGTTCACATGTTCTGGTTCGATGTGTCCCAATTCACTATAAAACTCGTGCTCATGTACCTTTTTTTTTTACAATCGCAGGAATAAATGTTTGATGTCCTTCAGAGTTGAGACTGCTAAGAAAGCTTTGAATCGACTTCTCGAAGGCAGCTGTGTGAGGTAGGAGTTAGGCGTTTTACGGCAAGACTTCTCCCATGTGTGTCTAACTGATGTTTCTTTTCAATATTGGCTTAATTTTCACTTTCAAATTTCGTTGGAAGTTTCAACTCTCAACTTCAAATCTTGGTAGATCATATTATTTTTTTATGTGTGTTCATTTGCTGGGAGGTTGAACTGATACAAAGGACAGTTTGGTTACAGAATGTGTTTTTTGTTGGATAATAGTCTCTTGTTCTCTCTCTCCTGTAGTGTTTTAAGTTATCTTCCAAGAAACTGAGAATGATGTTTCTATGATTTGGCCCTTCAAAAATAAAATCTTAGATCCCACAATTTGGTTTTATCATCTTACAGTACATTCTTGGCTTTCTATACAATAATGATAAAAATACCTGGGCTCTGTACCGTAATTGAAAATGACAGTGAACTGAATTACTTTAACTTTATTACATGGATCACTGAGGTGTAATTCGATTTATATGTTTAATTTCAATTTCAATTTTCACAAGGTATTTTTATAGTCGTAATTCTTTTTTTTTTTTTTTTTTGAGTTTAACAGGTGTGAGTTAAATTCATAATCATATATGTCTTAACCGATTTAGCAAGTTCAAGTTGGCTTTAAATAAATTTTAAAACATAGAAAATAAAATTTAAATAAGAATATAATTTTTAAAAGCTCACTCTATCTCAACATCTCTCTAATATATTAATTTCTCTCTCTTTTAACATATTCTCTAATGTCTAATTTTCCTTTACGGTGGAGATTTTGACTTTTTCGTCCAAATCTATATAAGCTTAATTAGTCGAGCTTTGGGCAAATAATCTACTTTTTTATTATTTAATATTCTAAACTATAATATAATAATAAAATTTGAGTATACATGTTGTATGATCGACAAAAAAGATACAATTGTTAAGCAATTCTTTATTTTAATTTTAAAGAACTAAGAAGTAGAGAACACTGTTAAGTATATTTTGTTTTTCTTTGATACTTATTTTTGTTTTCTGAAGGATGAAAGATTTTATATGATGTTAATTTAATACTTAAAACAAAAACATTCTATTTCGAAAATTGTCCAAGTACGGAAATCAACTACAATACCAATACGATTTTCCCGCTCTGTTTCTCTGAGCCGAACGGCGAAGCAAAGGAAGCTGAGTCAGAGTGTGAGTGGTGGCCGCCGGCCGGTGGGCAGTTATGGAAGCTCTCTGTAAGATTTATTTTCGATAATCCGGCGGAATTCGAACCCGTCTTCTTCCGATGATGACGATGCACTCGTCTTCTTCTCCGATCTTTTTGCTTCATTTGTTCTTCTTGATCCTCTCCGATTTCGCCTCCGCTTTCTTGCCCGCCGAGAACGTTACCCTCTCCGGTGACGCCCGTCTCCGAAACAACGCCATTCTTCTCACTCAAGAACTCAATTGCCTTCCCTTTTCTTCCAATTCCCCCTCCTCCTCCTCCTCCTCCGGCGTCGGAAGAGCCTTCTACATAAACCCTATTCGCTTTCTTGATTTCGCCACCAATTCCACCGCCTCTTTCTCCTCCCGGTTCTCCCTCTCCATCCTCCCCACCCCTCTCTGTCCTTTCCCCGATGGAATCGCTTTTCTCCTCACCTCCGATTCCAAATCTTTCACCCCTTCTCGTGGCTACATGGGCCTCCCTGACCCGCCCCCAAATTCCCACCACTCTTTCATCGCCGTCGAATTCGACACCAATTTCGACCCAACTCTCGGTGACATTAACGATAACCATATCGCCGTTGATGTGAATACACCTACATCTTTGGCTTCTGTGGATGCTGGGTCGAGGGGCATTGTTCTGAAAAATGGGAGACAGGTTACTGTTTGGATCGAGTACAGGGACGACTCCAAGATGATCCGGGTCTGGGTCGGGTATTCGCAGACCCGACCCGCAAACCCAATTCTGGTTTCGCAGATTGACCTCTCCAGGCAATTCAAGGAGTTCATGTATGTGGGGTTCTCTGCCTCCAATGGACAGGGCTCTGCACTTTACATGGTCCATAGATGGCGCTTCAAAACTTTTGGGTTAGTCCCTTCTCTCATTCCTGTTGACACGGTTAATGGAGGAGACTGTTTCATGTGCTCGACGGAGGATTCGAGCGCTAACAACAGTCGGATCGTTGATCCTCGGAAAAGGAGGAAGAAGATTGGAGAGATGGCCCTTGGTTTGGGAGGTTTAGCTGCATTTTTGTGCTCCATTGTTGCAATTGTTGGTTTGGCTACCTTTGTTTTGATAAAGAAACTGAGAGGTAGAATGAGAAGAGGCAGAGGAAGCGATAGAACCTGTGAAGTTGAGATGAACAGGGTTCCAACAAGATTGTCTCTGGGGGAGATAAAGTCGGCTACAATGGGGTTTAATCAAAACAGAGTTGTTGGGGAAGGTGGTTCTGCAGTTGTCTACAAAGGGTCTCTTCCGTCTGGTGGGGACGTGGCTGTTAAGCGGTTTGAGCGATCGGGAAACGATCGTCTCTGCAATCCTTTCACCACGGAGTTCGCAACAATGGTGGGTTGCTTAAGACACAAGAATTTGGTTCAGCTTTATGGATGGTGCTGCGAGGCAAATGAGTTGGTCCTTGTTTATGAGTACTTGCCCAATGGAAGCCTTGCCAAACTACTTCACAAGAGCTCCTCCAATTCACTGTTTATCCTTCCTTGGAAGAAGAGATTCTCCATAGTTCTTGGAGTTGCTTCAGCCCTGACTTATCTTCATGAAGAGTGTGAGAGCCAAGTTATCCACAGAGACGTCAAGACCTGCAACATCATGCTTGATGCAGAGTTCAACGCAAAACTAGGGGATTTCGGTTTAGCAGAAGTGTATGAACACAGCTCGATCACTAGGGAAGCAACCATACCAGCGGGGACAATGGGATATCTTGCCCCTGAATATGTTTATTCTGGCGTTCCTACCGTCAAAACTGACGTTTACAGCTTCGGCGTGGTGTTGCTTGAAGTTGCATCGGGAAGGAGGCCAGTAAACGACGACGGGACGGTGCTTGTCGATTGGGTTTGGGATCTATGGGAAATTGGGAGACTGATTGAAGCTTCTGATTCAAGGTTGATGGGAAAGTACAATATAGTAGAAATGGAGAGAATGCTAATGGTAGGACTTTTCTGTGTACACCCAAATCATGAAAATAGGCCAACTGTGAAAGAGGCTGCAAGGATTCTTAGAGGGGAAGCACCACTCCCTCCACTGCCATCAAGGAAACCAAGAGTAAGCATCAGGCCCGTTTTCGATCCCGACGATGTCGAAGACGTTGAGAATTATTGTGGCAGTTATCTCGGGCTCGATGAGTCGGCATGGATGACCCCCAAGAGCCAATTTAGCTAGCTGAACCAGAAAGTGATCAAAGACTTCAAATGTTGCCAATGAAGAAGCAGTCACCTTGGGACATTGTATGGTTTCTGGTCAAACTTCAAGGAAGTGTCTTAAAAGGGAAGACAGGTATGTTTTTGTTTGGTATCAGAAGATATTCCTACATTAAAGAAGACAATGATAGCTTCACTTTCACATCACATGAATAAGAATTCAAACCAGAATAATGGTGTTAGATAGATTTGTTGTAGACTTGTAGGCCCCAAAACTGAATTTATTCATGAAATATTCAAACAGATTGACCCCAAAAACGCACACATATAAATGGTTAAGTAAAGTGTAGCAATGGGCTTCTCTTGCTTCTCTCTTTTCATCTTTGAAACTTTCCAATTTATATATACTGTCTTTTTTTGACTTTTACATGAGTGAATTTCCTTCTCTAAATAGTTTGGATGCCATATAAACGCGTCATGACTGCGTCTAAATAACTCAATTCTGCAAATTGTTCAAAGAAATTTCTTCAAGTTGTGGCTCTGTTTCAAGTCAACCATTATTATTGCAATTTGGAGACACTTTTCTTTCTTTCTTTTCACCATTTTTGTGGGTTTTCTCTCTTTAAAAAGATACGCAAAAAGAGCTTCTGATTACACAACTACTCCCACTTGAAACCATACAGAAAAATGGGGGGCAACTGGCAAGTCTCATTTTATCATTATACTCAACTTTATAGACTTTGCATCATAAAGAAAGATTGAAGATGTGGGTCTTATCTTATTTAGGGTTCTCTTTTTCAACTGCAATAATCTTCACCTTTTCACATAAAATAAAGTTTATGATCTTCTAGATTACAAAATTTTAGCTGTTTTTTTTCCCTAATATTCTATGAGGGTCAGTAAGACCTACACAAATGTGTACTTGAAGACTTTAATTTGTGAAACTTATTTCGTTTATGAATTAATACGACACTTCACTCAATTTTTTTTTTCTGAAATAGAGTCATGTATTAGGTATTAAATGTTTTAAAAATTTTCAAATAAAGATTAAACGTAATTAAAATGAACGTTTTGAAAATATAGAGACTAAAATGAATATAAAATAAAAGATATTCAAAATCTATTTTTTAAAATTTTATTTTGGAAGTTCTGTACAAACTAAAAGTGCATTTTTGTCGTTGATGTCTGGATGTATTTTACAAAATTTTGAGAATAAATTAAAATGTTTGGTATTTCGAAGACTACGTTTGAAACCAAACCATAATTTATGACAAAAAAAAAATGGTGCTCATTTTTATTTGGCCTCTTCGTACAAATTGTTATTTTTCTTTGTTAGTTTTTATAGAAATGGTATAATCCCTGTTGTTTATTGACAATAATAAAAATGAAAAAGCATCGAAATGGAAAGCAATATAAATGATAATGACATTCATTTTCATTTTTGAATTTACTTAAAGTGTTTGAATTTGACATTCAATTTCTATTCATATTGTTTACTTGCGTATATAATAAGAATTATACATATTATAATTACACCATATCCTTTTCACATCTCTGATCAATTAAAAACACATCAATGAAAAAGGATGTGTGCATACAATAAAGAACAATTCTTGATAATGAATTTAAATTTAATTTATTTGAGAGTTATAAATTTTTATCTTAACAACTTATTTGGTAGTTAAAAATATCAACTCAGTAAAATTAAGTAATTGGTCAATTAGATAGAAGTTGGTGGCATTTCTAGTAAAAGCATGTCTATATATATATATATATATATTCAACAAAACACGAAAGAAACTAAAAACGAGGACCCTAAGCGTCCGATAGTCGTCTTCCCAAGAAGAAGAGGGGAGAGACATTCCTCCAACCACACTCCAGAAACCTCATCATCCACAGCCATCCTTACTAATGCATGAGCAAGGTCAAGGGTAATAAGAAAAGCTTGTAAATTTCAGGAATCGTGTAAGATCAACAATCTCTTTCACCAACCAATCAAGCTCCGAATCGTCAGACTGAGAGTTCTTAATCTTCATGATCACCTGAAGAGAATCCGACACCACCTCCAAATTAAAGAAACCAAGCTCAATCACTTCTGTCAATCTATTAAAAAGGAAGAAAAAAGCAAATAACATTTTTAATTAAATGACCAATTATTAATAGAAAATGCTATTTGTTTTTATTGCTATGTTATCTAAATAAGGACAATAGTGAACTAGATGGAAGAGAGATGACAGAAGAAATGTAAAATGTCATGTTTGATACGCAATCGTTTCTTGTTTTTAGATTCATTGGATCAAATAGATTCTATAATTTTATAGATTTGTATCTTAAAATTGCTTGTGAATTATGTGATCCAAATTTAGAATATTTTCAAATATTAATTTTGGATAGAATTACATTAAAAAAATGTGATACATATACTCTTTCATTTTATAAGCTCATTTATTATTATTTTTTTGGTTCAAAAGCTCATTTAATTTTTGTTCAAATTAAATCATGTAAAGATAATATATTATAAATTATATAATAGTGTAGAGTAATAATTATATAAAATTTTATAATAAATATGTTAATAAATAAATTAAAAATATTTTAGATTCAACTGATTAGTTGGGATCTAATCAGAAATTTTTCAAAACACACCTAAATTTCCTAGGTTAAAATTTAAGATCCAAACTTCACAATTTCTCCTTCTTCTTTTTATTTTCCTTAAATTCACTAAAAGCAAGTTTTTGTAAGTATCTTTATCCGAGTATTTTTCTTTTCTATCTGATATTTCTTTTCCACAAATAAACTAAACAATAAATTTCTCCGTGGGCCAACAGGCTTGATTTGCACTGCCACATAGGGAGCACTTTTCAGAAACTTGTCTCCACATTCTGTAATTTGACAATATAAAATAAACAAAAATCTGCAGAAAGGAAAATAAAAGAAGAAGAAGATCACAACGTTGGGAATTGGAAGTATTATTGCCATAAATTCCAAGTCAACCAGAAAAAAAAAAAAAGAAAAAGAAGAAGTTTTGAAAGGCTCAATCATTAGAGCCTGTACAACTAATATTGCAAAACTGGAAGAAGAAAGAAAAAGAAAAAAAAAATCATTTTGTTGTATCGTGTCAATATTATTCAAAAAATGGGTATGAAAACCAAAAGAAGCTCCTACAATCCAATATCTAATCTAATTTCCCACCAAATGGAAAAAGAGGAGAAATAAGAAATAGGCCAACCAGGGAAGAAGAAGGATCAGACTTCCATTAAAGAATCTCGAATTAGCCTACAAAAAAGGGAATCCCAGATGGGTGTGTAGTGTTTTTGGCGATCTCTAAATATGGGTGGAGAATTAATATAATTTGGTCAGAGAAATGAAAAATTGGGATTATGGGAAGTTATCCGGGAATGAGTTGTCGTGGAAGAAATCTTGGGGTGAAAAATTGGGTAAACCATAAGGAAGATGAACAGGATTTTGATTGAACGTGGGAAGAGGGGGCGGTTCCACAGTACGCCACGTATAAGAAATTACATCATCCGGCGGCGGCGGCGGCGGTGTCGGCGTCGGCGTGAAAATATTGGGGGAAATGGATGGCAGGGAAGTGGGGGTGGGGGAGAGGATCCCCGGCGGAGAATGAGGCGCCGTCGTGGGTTCGGGTTCGGTGACGTCGACGGAGGAAGTAGAAGCGGCGGCGGCGGCGGAGGGGTGGTAGCCGGTTTGTTGTTGGACGTAGGCCATAAAGTCAGCGGCGGGGACGTTCTTAACCTGTGGGGAGAGTTCGTAGATTACGAGGGGCGGTTGCCGGCGTTGCTGGTGGTGGTGGCGGAGTTGGAGGGCACGGGACGGCGGAAGCGGCGGCTTCTTGATCTTTAGAGAGTCTTTGGCGACGGAGAGGGCGGCGGGGCGGGGGCCATTCAGTGGAATTTCTTTTCTTCTCGGAGGGGAACCCATTATTGAATTTAATTTGAGGGGTAAAATCAAAATGAAATGGGTTTCTCTGTCTCTTTCTTTTGTTTGAAGTTTATATTTTTATAACACAACACAAACACCCATTCCGATTTCTGATTCTGATTCAGCCCACCCATTAGAGTTGAAACAGTCCAACCCAAGTCTTCTTTGCCACATCATCCCATTTTTTCATGCTGACCTGGTATGTATCTACATTATATTTTCCTAATTCAATCCACGTCACTTCATTTCATTGCTTCCTTTTCTTCTTCTTTTTCTTCTTCTTTTTCCTTTAAAACAATGTGTGGTGTAGGGATTCGAACTCGTTACTTTTTTGTTGGAGATTTGTTGTTAACTAATTGAGCTTACTCTTTGTTTATGCAAGAATTTGCACAAGGTTTGACCTAATCAAGGTTAAACTCAGATGTCAGTAATCTCGAACTACCTGCATAAGTGAGCAAAATCTCTGACGCTCGAGTCAGTTAATAGTTCGGACTTAATAACAAGTTTGAGGAGAAATTTGATACCCAGGGTAAGACTGAGGCCCTCTATTTATAGGTGTGGGGTTCGACAAACCTCACGACCGGCGATTATTATTGTCGAGTTGCAGGTCGAACCTGTCGGGTTGTTCAAATTGAACCCGAGTAGATCGAACTATCGAACAAACATACAAGTCAGGAAAGCGGCTAAGTCCCCCACCTCGACAGGTTCGAGGTGGAGCTGTCAGTTTGAATAATTCTTCTTCGGGTGAATCTACACGTGGCACGACAATTTCCTCTCTCACACTCTTTTTATATCATTAACAAAGTTTTTCCTATGCCAAAACAAGTATAGCTCAGTGGTAGTTGACATATATCTCCAACAAAAAATTGTGGGTTCGATCTCCACCTCATATATTTTACTAAAAAAACAATATTTTTCCTATGCATGTAATGCATCGTATTTCTTACTTAGATGCTTAAAAATCTTAGTTAATAAAACTATAGGCTAATGAAAATACATATCATGTCAGAAAATCACTTGCAGCACATAAGTAAGTAGCATAGTATTGATTTTTAATTTTTATAATTAAGTTTTTCTTTTCTTGTCAAAAGTTACCTATAGGTAGGGGTGTTTGTGGGTGATTTTGGTAAAATTGATTTTTAAGGTATTGTTTGAATGGTGATTTAGAAAAATCAATTATATTGAATTTTTTTTTTCAAAATCACTAATTTTCCAATCACTTCTAATCACACTCTTAAAATGTTACGTTTGTCCAAGCGATTTCAACATTAAGTCAACTTCCTTTAAGAAAACATTAAGTTAATTGAGTAAAGTTTAAGTGATTAGATATTTGAGATATGGTATTTTTCATTTTATAGATTTGTAAGTTTAAATCCTCACGTTTTTATTAATTATTCATTTTGCAAATTCTAAAAACTATTTATGAAATATTAGAAACGTTGATAATAGATAAACATGATAAAGTAGTATTGATAATGGTCAATTTAATTATAACTTGACGGTTGGTATTAGTAACTTAATTATTTTGGAGGATTATATTCTTGATTGAAAAAAAAAATTAAAGCAAGTTCATATATATATTTTTACATATTAAATTCAATTAATTTTGTATGTTTTTTTGATTTGATCATATGCCCCTTTAAAAAGCTATCCATGGATTATTGACAATATTTAATTCCTTTTTGATGGATGGATATATGATATATTCTTGATTGAAAGAAGGGAAAAAAAAATCAAAGCAAGTCGTTTTTAAAAAGTGTCAGAAAATAACATAATGTAAATATATATAGGGGAAAGAGTTGAAAGTTTACACCATAAAATTTTCAATTTTATCAATTGAAATATTAAACATAAATATTATAATTAATAATTTAAAATTAAATCTGAAGATTAATGAAACGAATAAATATAAATCAAATAAAATATAACTAAACAAAACACAAAAAGATTAAATCAATTGCATCTCATACAATCTAAAGGACAACATAATATCTCAAGTCGTTTTTTAGATGAAAGATTGCCGGTAATATATCACTACAAATTCATATAGGTTTTTTCGCCATGCTTCAACTTGAATGCATTTAAATAATAAAAGTATATGTTCACAACATTCTTATGCGAGGCAATCTCGAGTTGTCAAACTTGCAAGTAGTTGTTTATTGGATAAAAATAAGGATTGTTTTAGTGATATTTAATGAAAATAGGAATGTAAATGGAAGAGGAATTTGGAAGTTGTATTAAATTTTAGAAAAAGTTAAATTCTAAATTAATACAATTGTTATGATTAATTATGTGGTTGAGTGTGTTTAATTTCAAGTCATATTTAAAATATCCCTATTAAATTTATGGTCCAACCACCTCTACAACACAACACAACCAATCAAGATTTCCCACTCAGTTTTACCTTTTCTTTTTCTCATCCCCACTAATTTGCAGTGGAGCTTAGAAGATCATATAATAAGATAAGGTAAGAGAAAACTAATTACTATATAAATTATTTATACGGCTTAGAACATTTAAATTTTCTTAAAATGGAAACATACTGAATTTGGACGAGTTAACCATCTAAACAGAACTAACCAACTGGTTGAGACATATATGTATATATCATCCATCAAAAAAATTGATGGTTCAAATTTTCACTTCTATGTGTTGTTGAATTTGAAAAAAAAAATTAGGACGAGTTCATGTATTGTGGAAGTTAAACGAAACCGTTTGGACCGTCAAACTCAAGTCAATTGAAAAGCCGGTGAATGGAAAAGTATTGAAAACCTAAGAAATTTGAGAGGAAGGGGAAAATTCAAAGGTGGGGAAGGGGAGGAAATTTGTAAAGATTGAGTCTTAGCGCGTGACTAGACTTTGACATTATATTTTTGGGCCACAACACAACCACAAGACAAATTCAAGTATGCAGCGCGACCTGCAATAACTATACAAACAAATTTGTATTTAATTTCCCAAGCAAACTAACATAAATATACCTTACCTACCTAAGAGGCAAAGGATATAAGTTGCTGTCTAAAACATGGAATTTGGGACCAAGTGTGTGCCTTGCTGACCGAGTCACGGCGCACCTACGTGTGGGCTCAAATATTGATCGTTTGAATATTATGAACAAGACTTACTTTTCTTGGTTTAGCACGTATGTACTTTTGAAATTTTTCAAATCGTTGAGGTTGTTGTTATTGAAGTACTTGACATTTTAAGAAGTCTTCCATGTAAACTCTTTTTGTTATGTAGTGATCGTTACGATGGTAGAATATTTATATTTATTAACGATATACTAGAATTATTAAGTATACTCTGTATTCTTAACTTTTAGAATTATGTTCTTTAGTTATATTAAACCTCCAAATTTTTTAATTGGTATCTCTCTTTTAAGCCTATATACTTTCAAAAGATTTTAGTAGTTAAAGATATTAAAAAAAAAAAACTCGATAACTAGAAAAAATTTGAGTTATAAACTCGAGATTGGTTCAATGCTTCTACTAAAATAAATTTGGGCTGAATTGAAACTTATAACCCCAATTATTCTTAATTTTAAAATCATTTATTTTACTACCAAAAAATTATATATGGATATATTTATTTTCATTTTATTTAACTTCATTCAACAATTCTTTTGTCGATTATCTATTCTCTAACAACTTTTAAAAATAACTTTTTAAGTGTATAGAGGGTAATTTTTCTTATTAATTTTGATTCGTTAGAAAATATGTAAATAATTATTTTAAGATATTAACATTCCTTTTTTTCTTTTTGTTAGACAATATTGAAATGAGTGACCACAATAACATCTACTGATCCAACCCAAATATTTGATATAAATAATATATAGAGGTAGTTTACTTTTTGACGCAAAAATCCTAGGTTATAAATTAATCCTACATCGAGGAAGCAGTTAAAATACTGTTTATCAAAAAGAAAAAAAAGTTAAAATACTAAATATGTTTTAACATTATGCTCTAATACTTTTATTAAATTACTATAGGTCTGAAATGTTCGAACTATGGGAAATTAGATTAAGTAAATTTCATCATCATTATTATTATTAAAAAAAATAGTGTTTGAAGATAAATGGTTGTTTTAGGGTTCTAAAAAAAAGGGTTGTTTTAGGGTTTAGGTTTTATCACTCTAAATTCAGAATGTTTTGTCTTTTTCGTCTTTTCGTCCCTTGTTTTTGAAGTGATTGGAAAGGAGCTTCACTTTTCTAAAATATTGTTTGGGTAAATAAGAAATTATTTAGTTAAATTGATTATATCTAAACAGATGAAATAATTAATTTTATTTTTATTATAATATATGGCTTTTAAATAATAAATTTCTGCCCACCAAACATTATCAAATATGTCATTGTTTTTGGAACCTAGCTATTACAGGTAGACATGCATATCTAAATTAAATTAAAAGATATGAAAATTGTTTAATGAAATAAAGCTATTTGTCACCGTAAAAAATATCTAATTAGATTATGCATATGGAGATTGTGTCTAAAATAGAGATAACTCAAGTCTACTAAATAAAGTTGTATCAAACTTGAATAAAGTCAAAAATCGGACATAACGTCCAAGGTCAACCAAAGCCAAAGTTCGAGTTAGCTCAAGTTAGCGTAAAGCTCGTATATAGCTAGTAATCAGTCCAAGTGACTCTCGAAGACTATAAATAGAGAGGTCTTAACCTCATTTTCGTGGAGGAGTAAGATTTCTAAAAAGTTGTTAGAGCACTTAGAAGAGATTCTAATACAAAGATGAATAAAATTATATTAACTTCACGAATTAAATTTTTCGTGCCAACAGGGGTTGGATAAACTTTTTTTCTAAAGTTTTTTTTCCACTGACAATTCAAAAGTTGATAAGTATTTATTTTTTTAAAAATAATAGAAAATATCTATTCTCTTTCTTATTTTATCCATTCTCGTTCTCTTGATGGTTAAAAATATAGCAGTAGTCGGCGTGAGATGTTCACTAGCCAATTTAATACCTAAATATTATTAACCTTTTTTTAAGTAATTTACGTGCTGATCAGATTCACAAAATAAAAGCCAAACATTTATTTATTTATTTATAAAGCTGGAACGACACACCGCGCGCGTATATATATATATACACACACATATATTATATATACATAAATGGATTCATAGAGTATTGTTATGCAATGGAAACCGAAAGTCGAGGTACAGGTGAAGATCGGAAGGAAGCCACTGGGCTGCGGGGCTCGGCCCACGGCCCTCCAGCGGCCCTTCGTCTTCGATCCACGGTTTCGCCAGGCCCGCCAACGAAATTAGAGTTAGCTACCTATGGAATGTTCTGGAACAACCTGGCGACTATAAGTAACGATCCAGCCTTAGAGGTAAGGGCATCTAAAACTAGCTACATTTCACATTATCCTCTTGCTAACTTAAACATCGCCCGTGTGACTAGTGTCGTACCAGTTTAGCTCATCTGGTTTTGCAGGTACTAATCCCGGATCAACAAGTTTGGTAGGTGTGAGGAGGAGAATCGGAGGACCGAAATCCACGTATCAACAAGTATATTTATTTTGTGCGGAAAGTTAATTAGTTGTATCCTCCCCTTCCCGTGGGCTTGACGCCATTGTAGCCACTTCTGCCATTGGGTTCATAGCCATTGTAGCCACTTCTGCCATTGGGCTCGTGGCTGTTGTAGCCACTTCTGCCGGTAGGTTCATATTTAGCTTCAAGAACTTTTCGTCCTGTAAGTTATTAAAAAAGAAATAATATGCATGTCTACGACAAAATAGATATAGTAGATTGCTGACATATCATGATCATTAATTTAAGAGAAAATAGTCCCTTTTACCCTCCCTGACTTAATAAATTTTTAACCTAAACTTTCAATTTCATCCAATATTATTAAATCTTTTGTTTGATCTAGGGTCAATTTTACACATTATCAATTTCGATTTTATGTGAGGCTTGACTTACCAAAAAATGAGGGGAGTTGTAGAGATTCTTATATTGTATTTTATTAAAATTAGTGGATAAATTTATAGCAAAAGTTTTGTTATAAATAAAAAATAGTATACCCAACCCGAATCAGCATATTTTTTTGTTTTACGGTCCATAATTCTTCCTCAATTAGGCTTAGACAGAATAGCAGAGCAAGTACAAGTATCGGTAGAATAATAAAAATGTGTTCCTCATCATTAATATATGTGATCTTTCGGGAGAATCGATGACTGTATCAAAGATGCACTTAGTTAGTATTAGTAAGTCTGAGAATTCTTAATTGGCTAGTTAGAAATAGATCCAGTGGAACAAAGGATTATCCGGGATCTACACCAATTTTTTTTATTAAAAAAAGGTAGTTTAAGGTAATTAAAATTTATTAACTTTGACCAAGTTAGGGGTAAAGTTTTACTTTTAGCATCCAACTCAATTAAAATTAAACCTAGTGGATGATACAAATTAAAAAGTATAGTATCAAACTTTTTAAAATTTAGAAAAAAACCGGAGTTAAAAATTTAGGTGTAAATTGTACCGACCAAGTGCGGATTCTTGCAGACCGGCGGCAGCCACTTCATTGGTGGATATGAGGAGGAAGACAGCAAGGAAAGCAGCCATCGCCACGGCTCCGGCAACCTTAGAGTTCACCATTTTCCAGTGCTGGCTTTAAAAAACCAATGGTAATTAGTTTACGTTATACAAAATTTTGCTGAGTATTTATAGCTGAACAAGGCTTAAAATTAGTTAATGTAATATATATGTCACGCAGATCCACGTTGCCCATTATTCAACAAACAATTAATTGATTCGGTTTTGGCACCCAATTTCAACGCTAATGGATCAAAGTTTCAAATATATGACATAATTTACCCCCAAAATTCTACCTTATCATATGGACTTTTATGTAACGTTCATCCAGGAAAGATAAATTTTTTTAGTTTTTTAACTCCCGCCAGATGTGGCTACAGATCATTTTGTTTGATTCCGAGCGTTGAAATATATGAAGAATTATTCAAACTTACTTGCTGCTGCCACATACGCGTGTATCTCACCGATTTTTAGAATTGGAGTGTTTATTATTATTCCCTCTTTTAAAAAAAAGGGGGGTAAGATTTTTAGATTTCTTATCAAATTAAAAAATCAAAATAGAGAAAATTTAAGTATGAGTAATATTCCTAAACTTAATTTTTATATATAAAAATAAATTATTACGAAGATTACTGGAGATAAGTTTTTAGAGCCTATGAATTGTCTATGATTTTAGAAGTTTCAATTAGCCTTTATGATTTGGTTAGTTATCCATTTACATGACAATAAGTTTATGTTTTCTAAATTTAGCTACGATTGGTAAGGTTTAATAAAATCACAGTGATCACATTGTAAATCTTAGGACTATAAAGACTTATAAAGACCTAATTAAAGTTAAAATTCAAACAATATGGAGAAGCTAAAAAGTTTAATACTATAGAAACTATTATAATTTGGTTTAAAATTTATTAATAATGTTTAGTTTTATAATTAAAAGTATTTTTAAAATTTTCGAAAACTCTTTTACGGTATTTTGGGTGAAATGTTTAATTAATATTTAACTAAGAAAGTTAATTGTCAATTTGAAAGATCTTCACCCATGTTTTATTTAACTTAAAAATGAGAAATAGAAAATGACGTCAGTAAGTAATTAACCTATGGATCATGGACCATTTTGTATGACCGGATGGCCCAAGACTTGGAATAATACATTACTAATATAATATGTTTAATAACCTTTAAGAAATATAATATTGCTTATTAAAAACACTCTTTTTATTTTAATTGAAGAAAAGGAAAAACAGAAAACAAGAGGTTAAAATATTTCTCATAAGTCATAACTACGAAGGTCCAAACGTTTTTAAAATGGTTAAAATACATAGTCAATAACCTTACTAGGTATAGTACTATATAGTATATATATTTCAAAGATTCCTCCCCTCACTATTTAATCCATAATCAAAGATTTATATTTCTTCAAATATCTCTAAAACTGAATTATTGACTTATTCTGCACCCTCCCTGTTTGAATCCTTCCATAGAAAAAAAGAAATAGAGAATTTATTTTTTTAATTAAAAATTGCAAAAGACGTATTTAAGAAAGACAAGGCTTAGAAATTGCAAAGAGAAATAAAGCATATTGAACATGAGGAAAATATTATTATATGGTTGATGGGATTAAATAATGCAGAAAAGTGTGTGTTTGGTTGGAGAAAATGAGAGAATTTTAGGGGGAGAGAATCAGCATGTGGTTTGTGATAAATATGATATGTAAGGGATGGCGATGGGGATTTAATTTGAGGCGTATAAGCTATATATACATATATTATATTATAAGCTCTATTCTTCTTAAGTGACATATATATATATATTATTTCATGAAAATGATGCAAAACCCACCACGTGATTTTAATTTTTTCTCCAAATAATCCACTCCTACGGATCACTTCTCCGGAGAATTCTCAAGAGTGTTTTCTTGGTTAAATGTTATATCACATTTTAAAATTCAAAGGGGTTTTTAACCTTTGTTTCATATGGAGATCAAACTAAAATAGAGTTCCTTATAAATTGGTTGTTGCTATAAAATCTATGTAACTTATAAATATTAGATCATTCATTTCTAAGGTATCATATTTTTTTATCTATGTGACATAAAAAATAAGTCTATACCTAGTGTCAAGTTTATACTAATTATTTGTTGCGACAAAATTATCCAAATTTTTTTTATCCATCTTGTCGATGGATGTACCCAAGTTTATGTTTGATATATATGAGATCTATTACTCATATAGGCTATGCATAAATTAAAAAACTAATATTTTTAAATACTACGTTCTAACTTAATTTTAATAATAATTGTACACAATAATATTAATCATTAACCCTATACTTGAAAGTATAGGTAATTACACAAATTCAAGTTTTTATAACTTATTCTTTTACATAAATATTGAAATAAGTATATATATGGTATGACTTCAAAGTTTGTAAAATCATGCTTATTAAAAATTTAAAACTATGAATATACCCTTTGAAAATAAATACATATAAAACCTTATATCTTAATAAGCGAGTAATTTCTATGTCATAAAACAGAAAAGCCATGGAAGCCCTAGTTTATTATTTTTCACTTTTTCTAATTGAAAACCAATTACATAATAAAGATTTTTATAATATACATAGTTACTATTTCCAGTATCAATTGATTTTAAGATACAACCTATCGATTTAGTAAAATCTACCAAAAACAAAAACCACTTAGTTTTATCTTAAGATTCAATCATTTATTGAAATATAATTAATAATATCATGTTTGAATAATTAATATATTAAATAATTTTGTACGTATGATACCTTATTAAATTATTTGTGTGATCTGTAGTCCCAAAAAAAAAAAAAAATTTTATTAGTAATTTCAAAATTTCACCAGCAATATTTGATATCATATTTTATTTATGTTATAATTAAATAATGTATTTAATAGACCCATTTTACATGCTAGAATTAAGGTATGTACCCTTGACTAAAATATCGTATATTCGAATCCATCCTTACATGTATTGAATAGAATCCTATCGAAATTAAAAGACAACAATTCATAAATTATTTTTACCCATGATCGGAGGTAGAAGATTTGTTAAAAATGGCCAAAAAATACAATAAAATGTTACTTGCCAATCTGGATATAGTTGATTTGTTTAAGATATATAACTTCCATTAAACGAGGGTAAAGGTTTGAATGATAAAAAAAAAAAAAAAAAATTTATTTCACATAAATGGGAATTAATTGTTTCCTGCACTGGATGTGAACTCGAATTAGTACTAAAAATTGAAAAACTGGAATTAAATATTAAAAAAGGTTCCTCAATTTTATAGCACCCATCCACGACGTGTCGCATTCTCAGTAATTTATGGAAGGATATTTCATTAATATGTAATTAAAAAAAATATTAAAATTAAACTCAATTTTACTTTAACATTAAAAGAATTAAGGATTAATCTATAATAAAGTAAGTCAACCATGATAACAGCCCCCTTAAAAAGAAATTAGTTGACCTATTAATTTGAGAGAGAGGAGTGTGACCAAGTGTGTCCGCAACCTAGGATTAAATAACTTAATTAATTATACTAAAAACTTAATTAATTAGATATAAGTAAGCTAGCTAAAATCATTAAGAGTATTAAATTAGTTTTAGTTTAATTTAAGTTAACGAAGATACGCCACGTAACCCGTTTGATCACGTGCATGGCAACATGCCTTCTTACGCTTTGCATCTAATTAATTAATTAATTAATTTTAATAATCTGTATTATTCCTCATATTTCTCCCTAAATCCACGACTGGAAGCTCACTGTATCACTCCCATTCGTGCCGACCATTTTCAGTTTTCCCCTGCAAATTACCATTCTATCCTTGCCTTAAATATCAGACAAACCTACAAGTGGAGAAATAAATATTATTTTATTTATTTTAATATTATGAAATAAGAAATTGCATTTTTTTAAAACAAAATCCAAAATAAACATTTATTATATAATTAACCTGCATGTAAGGAATATATGCAAATGACTAAAGAATATCAGAAATAGAACCAAAAAAAATAAAATATAAGTTCATATAAGTTTTTTTATTCCATTTATTATATAAGTTTTTTTTTGTTTATGTTAATGATTAAAATAAATACTTGTTGCAACTTGAGAAAATATTTAAGAGAGGGTATAGTGTAGAGCATTTGAAGATGGTGGTGTGATTAATGAACTCATTCAATGATTCATGACTTATTTTCATAATTGTCCAATCAAAATTTGTTGTCAAACAGTAAGTTATCTTTTACACGATGTATAAGCATACAATAATAATCAATTAAGAAACCAAAAACTAGTTGGATTAATTGGCATTGATGATGCAACAATTTTTTTTTTAATTTGCATTTTTTTTTTTTGGAAATCAACAATAATGAAGACCAATGCTTTTGTTTGTTAATATTAAGGCAGCACATTGAGTCATTTTTTGAGTGTTTGTTATTTGTACCTAGCTTTCTTTCTCTAGACTTGGAAAGTGATTGAGTTGTTATATCAGTAAACTAATTTATGTTTGTAAATGTTAAGTTATAAATAACTGTGCAGAGGAGACTAAATATTTAACAATGAGAAATCCTATTACCTCTATATAAATTTTGAGATTGTTCTCCCATTAAAATTGGAAGAATTAATTAGAAGCATACTTTGTTTATAATTTTTTTCCTCTATTGAAAATCATTAAAAAGCTGTTTAAAAGTTTAGGCTAGCTAACTAAAATTTAAATTATTCTTTCAATAATTACTCGGGTAATATAAATTATCGTATATATTTTTACCCTCTCCTCAGAAAACTTCAATCAGAGAAGAAAAGAAAGGAAGATAAAATAGAAAAATGAAACTATTATATGAGAGGATGGGAGGGAATTAGGAAAAATAAAATATAAATGATTAATTTTTTCATCCATGATATTAGAACACACGATGTTACATTGTATTTCAAATTCCTGTAATATCATTCATAAGATACCATTTTAAACATGTTAAATCACCGCTAATCAAAAAAAGTCTAAGTTGATTTGAATAATTCATAAACTAAAATGATGATGATTTGGAAATTAGAGAAGTTGGATGATTAGTGGTGTGATATTATTAAAGAGGGGGTAGGGGGAAGGATATAAGAGTAATTTGGGGGACAAAATTTCAAAGACAACCAAGTGAGGTTTGACTAATCAACGTCAATCACTTTCAATTCATGTACTGTATCGAATGGGAAGAAGCCACGTGGGGTGTGAGAGCAATCCGCCTGTTATACAGCTCCGATCTCATGAACTGAAGCTGTGTTTCTTCCCATACACACGCTCACACCCTTCCTTGGTCCTAACGGCTCTCCAACCGCCCACGTTTCTCTTCACACCCTCTTCACTCTACATAAATTCCATTATTCCCTTCTTCTCTCCTCAGGCTCACACACCCCCATTTCCTCTCTTTTTTTGATTCTGAATAATAATAATAATAATAATAATAATGTTCTCTCCAATTTCCGACCACCAGATCCCCCACGCGCCGCCTCTCCTCCCTCCTCCTCCTCCGCCGCTGCATCTCCAGCGGAAATGGAAGCCCCACCTCGAAGCCGCCCCCAATTGCCCCCGCTGCGCCTCCGCCAACACCAAGTTCTGTTACTACAACAACTACAGCCTCTCCCAGCCCAGATACTTCTGTAAAGCCTGCCGCCGCTACTGGACCAAGGGCGGCTCCCTCCGTAACGTCCCCGTCGGCGGTGGCTGCCGCAAGGCCCGCCGCGCCAAATCCTCCCTGCCACGTCCCCACTCCTCCGACCGGCTAAATCCAAATTCCACTAAATCTGACGATGCCAGCTCATCCAGTACTGGATCTGACATCGATCTCGCCGCCGTTTTCGCCCGATTCTTGAACTCCGACGACTCGCCCCCCACTGGGCCCCACGCGTTGACCAGCTCCCCATTGCCCGATAATCTGACGCCGGAGAGCAATTCCGAGATCTTCTTCGACGGGCTCTCCGATTTAATTCTCGACGAGCAACACAAAAAACAGGAAATTACGGGAAATAATTACCAGAATTTCCCATTTGAATTGGGCGTAGATGATGATGAACTATGGCCGGAATTGGAATTGGAGCCGTTTGCGAATTGTCACGTGCGGGTCACGGACCAGTTCTGCCAAGTTGGGGATAATTGGAGCTCCTTCGACATCCCACCTGGTTTTGAGGTTCTTTCCACGCCGTAAATATATATAATTCTCCAATAATATTTACATCATATACATTTTTCCATCTTATTCTTCCGTCAAACAAAAAAATTAAAATATATATATATATTGATACCAAGAAATTTTCCATGCTAGATATATAGTACATGGGATTATATTCCATACTGTTACATTCAAAACTATATATTAAAATAAACACTCGTAGTTAATTTTCAAATACGATTTCTCGTTTTATTTTTCATGGTCTTGATGATCTTTTTGGATGTTTAGTTGAATATGGTTGCTTGGGTTTACGGAAGAGTCAAATTAACTGTATAGTAAACTCTGCGATTATAACCCTACAACTACAAAAGCTAAAGAAAGTCAAAAGCTAAGTTTTAATTGCCAAGAAATCTCAGAAATAAATTGAAAATGATCTTTTAACATACACAGCTACTGCTTCGCGAAGAGTGAGGGAAAAGAATGATAAACAAATTAATTGTATGCAGTTTGTATGTATATTTATGCATATATAGATCCTTTGAGATTAAGTTAAATCACCATATAGATCCTTATAAAATAATGTTAGTTCATTGCCATAATTATATGTGAACACAATTTTAAGTGGCATGGCATTATTTTCTATAATTGCTCATTTTTAGCCAAACTCTTACCATAGTTTGGTAGATTAGTCCATTTACCATTCACACATGCTTTATAGCGAGCCATCCAGCTCGTTTTATCACAAAGTTAAATGTACAGTTACAAATATATGACCAAAATATTTAGTAAAATTCGTAAAATAACAATCACATTTAATTTTTTCAAATATAACATTAATTTTAATGACAATTTTACCCAAATAATATACCTTTGTAATATATGTATATGATATACTACTTGAAATATGTATGTAACATACATTTGATATACTACTAATATCAGTGTCTGATATAAGGGAAATTTTGTGTCAATTTTCCAAAATTAAATATGCCAACTCAATTTAGCATTCTCCAAATTATTGAACAACTATAATCCAACAAATTAATGAAAACTGTCTACCTATGTTGAATTAGGTTTAGGTTGAGCTAGCAATCGTTACCTAATACATTCATATTTGGACCAAGGGACAAATAAGTAATGGTTTAATTATATTTAATCTCCAAAAATTAAAATATGTTTTCTCATTTAAAGTTGCATATATGTTTCATGAGTCTCATATAAACATGAGCTTATTCTTATGAATTGTTTTGAAACATTTGATGCATTATGACATTGAAGTAGGAAACTGATTGGTGTAAATAAGAAATGGGGAATGGTTTTAGCATCCATAGGGAGGAAGAAAAAGTCAAAGTGGTGATGTGAAGAAATCACATGGGGATTGTTGAAAAAGGAAGCTCATAAATGTGTGAAATTAATGGCAGTGTGGTTACGTTTTCCAAAACCTATTTTGTGGCTGTGGCAGATATCAATTCATAACAACAAACTCCCTCCCCCTTCATTGAATGTCTTCGAGCCACCTCATCCCGGGCCCACCGGATCTCACATTCTAACTACAATATATTTATTACAGAAATCCATCACCAAATTTGAGTTTAGACTGTATTTGATACCTAATATTTAAAGATAGATTAAATAAATATTAACTTCAAACTTTAGTAATTAGAAAGCGTACTTTCTTTAATTATAATTGTTGGAGAAAAAAATATGACCTATCACGTGGCGAGATATGGTCGAGCTACTTAGCTCATCTACCGTCGAGCTCCCAAGTTCACTTATGGCCGAGTTAATTAGCTCGTCTACCACCGAGCTCCTTAGCTCACCTACCGATGTGCTACTAAGCTCATCTAGGGTCGAGCTACTAAGCTCATCCATAGTTGATTTCAATCATTGCGGACCTATGGCCCGAAATCTAATCGCCTTATCGTACGTAACGGCCGTAACGAATGTGTCATTTTACTCTATCTATAAAAAGATATTCATTCCTCTTTCTCAGGTATGCAATTCTGCTCCGAGAATGATCTATTTGAGCTCACGCCTATACTGATTTGAACGTCAGAGTGTTTACTTTCTTTTTGTATGTCCTACCTTGCATGAGCTGGCACCTCGTTAGCTCGACCAGTTGCTACGTGGTCGATCTCGACAGCTTGACAGAATTTTGCATCAACAATAATAATTTTGCACCACCCTCTTTGGTTCCTTATATGTTCCTCATGATTTCTTTTTTACAAATATTATCGCTCTTTAATATTATATATGACCGTATCAAAAATGGGAAGAATTTGAACGAGTCAAACTATATTCAAATTGGTAAGATTATTGTAACTTTAAAATTTTATTACAATATTATTGTAACTATCAAATATATAGTAATCAATACGAGCATAGTTCAACGGTAAATGATATTCACCGTTTGTTTTAAGTTTGGATGTCAGAATATGTACTAAAAAAAATATGAAACTTGTCCCATGAAAAGTAAACTCAGAGAAAATAAAATTGTAAACTTGCATTGTCTCAAGTTTTTTCTTTATTTATTATTATTTCTTTTTTATGTTTTATAAACCTCCAGAAAAATTGTAAAATCATCACTGTATCCAGATGAACTCATATATGTCTAACAAAAAATTAATCACTTTTTCTACTTAGTTTTATTTTTACAATATGTTACAAGTTTAAAACAAGACCGACAACACATTTTATCTAATTTAAAAACCTTGTTCCATGATAACCTGAACATAACTGGATTAAAAGGTTGAAGGTTGGAATCTTCAATTAAAAAAATAAAAATAAAAAATCCTGCTAGACCATTCAATTTTACTCTTTGATATTTATATTGCATTAAAATAACATATTTAAAGAAAATAATATTGATTTAATTGTTCCCTTCATGGAATCCAAGCCCAACAGCTCTTGAGGCCCAAGCCCAATTGTAATTGACACATAGTGTCCCCCTTAAGTCCAACTTAAGAGTCAACTTTATTTTTTAGACTAAATTTTAAGTTTAGCTCACCAACATTATGGCGGATTCAGGAGGGAAATTGATTGGACATATAAAACCTTTGGTTGGAAATTTAAAATGCGTCATTAATATGTTAAATGCTTTATTAAAATTATTAAACTAAGTGTATATATAAATAAAAGATATATCTTTATCACCATTTTAGAAATAGAGTATTAAAACATTAGGTTAGACATATCGCCATCACTTTTGATTTTAAAATAAGAGGAAAAGAGGATTCGATATTAAAAAAAAGGCATGAATATTCATTCATGAAGCATGCCTTGAGCCACCTTCCCTGCACATTAATTATCTAGATCCGCAGCATTGTATTTACCATGTTCCAGAAATGCTTGTTTACTAGGAGTATCAATTCAGTTCACACTTCCAAAAATTATTTTAAAATGATTTAATTTAATCGAAAACAACCCAGTTAAATTTAGTCAAGTTGTGTGCTGCTGCCCAACTTGATATGCCAGAAAGCAACATTTTGCTGAATATATACACATATATCTAACATTATTTTATACTTATTATAATTATAATGGAATCTTCTACTCTTAATTTTAACATATTTGAGTTTATGAAGTATAGAACTTGTTAAAGGTCTCACGTTGAAAAGATAAGAGACTTAACAATAATGGTTTATAATAGACATGAGCTACTCTTCTCTTTGTCAATTGATTTTGAAATAGAACCTCGTGAATATTGATGTGCTATAGGATCCATGAACCAAAAGAATCATGATCCTGAGGGATGAATATTAATATTAGTAAAGCTGAAAAAAAAATATGTTCTCCTTAAACTTCTGATTCCACCTCGCCTAACTTTTTTCTAGTACTCACGAAGAAAAGTAGAAATGCGTTAATAAATTGGAATGGTGTAGAAACGTATATCTTCTATCCACAATCTTAATCTTTTTTTTTTATTGAACAAATTTAGAGAAAATTCTTCTTGAACAACCATTAAATGGGAATTCTCCAAAGCTAAATATGCAGAGAGATGAAGTTAATGGTGATTAAGAATAGTGTTTGAGCTCGAAATCGCTGAACTCGGATGGTACAGGATGAGCTATGACTCACAGTTCAACACCTTTCCAGAACATTCGCGAGACCTGCAAAATAAAGTTAGCACTCCGATGAACAAGTTAGTTCTAGTCCGAGCTAACGTGCCGAGTCTATCTAGGATTGCATACCTTGCATTTAAGGTCATGGTTTCTATTTATAGAAACCGGGCCCGACAGGAACTCTGACACACCCTAAAAACACGGCGTGTTGTCGGGTTCGGAAGAGACCGCATTACGGACTTTGTCATTGGTCGGCTCGGTCTCTTAACTCATACTCTGACTGCCGACCTGAGTGTTTTGGATTCGATCCTTATATTTTACGTGCACGTTGATTTAACTCGCCTCTTCGAACCTGACACGTGGCAAGCCATAATTCGTATCCAACAAATAGTTAGAGTCTCATGTTTAGCAATTTTCTTTAAGTTGGGGGAGGGGATAATTGATTACATTAAAATTTTGAGATAAGATTATTGTTATAAGTAAATATAATTCAGGGTGGTTTTTAAATTTTTTTCTGAAAATTATATTAGGCTCTATCCATTTTGAGTAGAAGAATATTCCCAGAACATCCAAGCTTGTTGGTAGTGAGAGAATTAATCAACATTAGCTTACTCTATATCCCAATTATATATATTTATAATCTATAATATATTAAAATAAAAAATCTTTAAAAAATTGTTTTTAAACTAATATGGTCCTCTCTTAATTTCTAAATTACTAGGCATGTCACTATTAATTAATTATAACCAATTAATTATTTTCTCTATCTCTTTAATTAATTAATAATTTATTTCTAATTAAAAATACATTAATAATTTGTTAAAACTAACTTTGACGTGTTTATATTTTATTTTATAAAAAAATAAGACAAATGCTTAATTAATTTAGCCTTAAAGAGGTTGGATATAGAAAGTTGTGTTAACATTCTTAAAATATTTTATCTTTAATTATAATTACTTATATGACTTTTCCTGATTTTTGAGTTTCAAAGTTTTTATAACTTTTCTACTTTTTAAAATCATAAAATATAATTTTCTTCGAGCACCAATAAATTTGAATTACATTCGATGTCTATCAATTCATGTACACTTGATTTTCTTTTTATTATTATTATTATTATTATGAAAATATTCTTTGTTGTAATTATTATTTTTAAATAAACAGTGTGTTTGCAACAAAAATTTTGAGAAAGAAAAATTTGAATTTATTGAACTGGATTTGTATTTATGCATGAGTGTTACAATACCCTAATATATAATCCTATGATGTTTTTCTTGGAAGTAAACTTTGATTCAATAGCTAGTGAGCCTTTTCTTGGATCAAGGAGGTTGATACCTTAAGCTTGTTGAAAAACATGAAGTTTTCCGTTTTGAACTTGTTGAAAATCTTTTGAGATTTTCGACTTAACTTGACGAAGTTTTCGATTTGTAGCTTCATAAAATCTTCAGCTTGTAATTTGATAAAGTCTATTCGACTTGTGGTTTTATGAAGCTCTTTGACTTGCAGTCTAACGAAATTTTTCGACTTGTAGTTTGACGAAGTTCTTCAACTAGTAGCTTAATGAAGAGACAATCTAATTCTTGAAGTTTGGTAGTCTTTAATTTTTTGAGTCTTCAATTTTTCAAGTCTTCAACTCTTGGATGTTTTATTTAGCTCCGAGTGACTGTGAATGATTTTGAATGCTGGTAGTGAATCTTCTACTTGTCTCTGAATTCGGATCTCCCTTAAAATGAGTGGTGACCATGACGTCCTCTATCTATACACTCTAGTGGGTCTTGAGCCAACTCACTACATGGGCTGATCTCTAATGTTATCGGGAGGAAGACATGTGACATGTTTGATTCATCGATTTTAAAACTAATTTAAAAATACGTGTAAGTTTGTAATTGGTCTCTAATATAACTTTATTATTTATTTAAAATATTACGTGGCACCTGATATTCGTTCCGGTTAGCAATGTGTTGGACTTAAAACTAAAATTTAATAAATAAATTATCTCTTGCCATTACATCACCTAAAAAAATAAAAAAATAATAATTAATGAAATAATAATGTAAAAATATGGCGAATCACTTCGTCATTAGCAACGTATATGCGTATGTAATTGTTTCATTTTCTAATACAAATTGAAGGTTTAACTTCCATTAAAATACTTACATAATTGATTATTAAAAAAAAAAAACTCAGTCTAATTCTTTGAGTGTTTGGATATGAAAATTATTCGAGAAATTAGACATCAATGAACTCATTGGAATCTTATTTTTTTAATGTAACATGTTTCAAAATAATTATTTGTTAATTCATCCCTTTTTTCCTCTGTGAGATAGATATTGGAAACTTTTAACCTTCTTTTCAAAGTTTTTTCCTTAAAAAGTAAGATTTAGCACAAATTAATTACATTAAATTTTATTTTAACTAAAAATGTGCTGATTTTAGTTGGTTCACAAACTCGGCGTGGACCAAGCTCTTAGCCTCTCACACATCTCTTGGTCGTAGATATATATACATGAATCATTAATGTACCACGGTGGACATGAATTAAAGTCATATAAACTAGCTAGCTAAAACAAGTATTGAAGTGTATAAATGTGACCTAATTATTGCTAAAAAGAATAAAGATTGTTATTATATCAATTAAGGTCGATTTTATGTCAACTTGAGCAAAGTTCAACTAGTGAAGACATATATTCTCGACCAAAATGTCATGGTTCGAATCTCTATCCTCATGTGTTATTGTACTAAAAAATTAGGATATAATTTCCAAAGAAGTGAGGAGGTTGTCACTAAATTTATGGAAAAAACCAAAGGTAAAACTTCCCTCCGGATCTTCAGTAAAAAGCTCCTCCTGAATTGGTCCAATAACATATAGACAAGTAGACTACATAGAAATTATGAAAAATTAAAAAAAAAAACATTTGTCTATATATTACTGGACCACATAGAATTCAAGAAGAGTTTCCTCCAGGATGTTTTTCCCAGAACCAAAATGATTATTTTTTGACATTTTAAAGATTAAAATAGCCTCTTTTAAAAATTTAAGATTCAAACCAGATTTAAACTTTTTTTCCTTTTTTTCCTTTTCCATGGAGCTGGCCGTGAATGGTTAAATTGTCTCAATTTTATGGAAAATGTCAACTTAGAATATGCTCATAACAAATCATGAAAATTGAAGAAACTCAAAACAAATTAATTAAATTAATAAATATATATTTTTAACATTTTTAAATAAGTCATAAATATTTTTTATTAGTAATTAATATTTACAATAGTGATATTTTCTTCGATATTTTTTTAATAATATTTTATTGACATTTTAAGAGAATTATTCGGGTTATGAGAATATTGATCGATACATCCATAAACATTAGAGCATTTAGCAGCATCATCTTTTTGGAGACGATATGATTTGGCTGCTTTTTTTTTAGAACATGCTTTATTACTACTTTCTTCCACCTTTACCATTTCTAACATTATCACAATTCACAAACAATAATCTATTCTCATATCAATAAAAGGTACAAATTAGTTCCATTTTGTTTTAACCATGAATTGAATCTTACATAAGTGATAAATAACTTAAAAGATATGGGTTTGATAACTAAGTTACGAAAACGGGTAAAAAATGAAAAAGTTATCAAACAGGTTACAATCAAATGGAAAATCATTTTTTCTCGACTTACCGCTATTCTCCCTCGTGATATTTTAATAATAGATTCTATAGGAACTGGACAATACTAGATAGACTATTATAAACAGTATATTTTCATGGGAATATAAAATTTTCTGAAACTTTATTCTTATCTACTTGCTGAAGTGGATGGATTTATTAGCATTAAAAACCCTGTTTATAGATTCAAGCAATTATTTAAGCGGGGAGGGAGGTAAGTGAGGAGAATTGAGGTCAAATCTGTAGTCCCCATCAACATTTCTTAAACTTAGCTTTCTCATTTAACAAAAGAAAAATATAAAGGAGAGAACTTCACTGTGAAGTGGGAAGATTTAAGCAACAGAGAGGCAGAAGCAGAAGCAGAAAAACTGGGGAGGAGAAGGGAAGGTCCCTCCTTTATGAGCAGATTTGAAATTCAAAGGAAAAAGGGGTTTCGAAATATATGAAGAGGAAGAGAGAAGTGGATAAGGAATCTGAAATGATGTCTGCAACTTCAGAACTTTGTAAGTTGGCCAAGTTCAAAGCTGTTGATCAAGCTGCTTCCCACATCCCCACAAAGCCCTTTCTCTCACTCTGTAATTGGATCCTTCAATTTCTTGGTACCTGTTTCTTCTCTGTTTTTTTCTCTGTGGCTGTGTTGAGAACTGTTGAAAGGTAATGTTCCTGTTACATGAGATTGGTTTGGTCCTTTTTTGTTGCAGATAAGGTAGGACCAACAATGACTGTTCTGAGACAAGACATTCATCAGAATATTCAGGTATTATAAATAAACAACACTGAAATGGCATATCTCTCTCTCTTTTTCTCTTTTTCATTCTCATACTGATGATTTTCTGTGTCTATTCTACAAATGGTGGTATAAAATTTAGAGGTTGGAGAGCATGTATGAGTCTGATCCTTCAGTATATTCAAATGTGGTAGAAATTCTGAAGAAAGAGACAAATGAAGGAAATGCAAGGAAGCTCACTAGCTGTAGTAGAGCCTTTCTGTGGCTGACAAGGTAAAAATATGTTATATGTTCATTCATCCAATCCAACAGTTGTGATGTTGTTATATGTTATTTCTCCTTCCTTAACAACTGCTAACTGGTTGTGATTCAAGTTAACTGGTTCCTCAGCTTTTGTTGTGTTGTTTTCTGTTCTGGCTGTTTTTGTTGTTTTCTGTTCAATCATTCTCTGAAGAAGACAAGAAAATATCTATTTGCTTTGTATATCATCTCTCTCTCTCTCGGTGGAGTTGTTGAAATTAGCTTTGATTATATTCTTTTAATGAGTTGATTTATGGTTGGGATACACATAAAGCAACCTAAAGTTGTTTTTGTAATATGAATGAAAACAAGGAGGAAAACAAAGCTAAAGTTAATAAAGAGGCTAATTTGTATATTGTTTTGCGTCTGCCTTCTAGGAGGAGCTGAATAAATTTAATGGCCATTTTAACCTTTGTTTCACCTGTGAATAACAGATAAAAGAGAGTATATATAACACTGATAATGGAGTTTTACTGTGATATAGGACCCTGGATTTTACAGTGGCCTTATTACAGAAGTCAAAAGAAGAACCTAGGCTGAGCATGGAGCAAGCAGTAGAGGATGCTTACAACCTTACTTTAAAGCCATGGCATGGATGGATTTCATCTGCTGCTTTCAAAGTATTTCTACTTGTTCATCAAACTATTTAACTAACCAAATAACCACACAATCAGTTGCCCAATTTTCCAATCCACTTCTGTCAACAGAATTCCTATATCAGTTCCCAATATAATCAAACAAGGATTTAAGTCTTTCATCCAACCAAATAGTTTCAATGGGTTGTATTCATTTGACTCTCTTTGATCTGATAATCATGATACATCTGTATAAACAAAAAGTAGTATGGTTCTTGCAGATAGCTCTGAAACTCGTGCCGGATACTGAAACCTTTGCCAATCTCCTAATGGCCAAAGATGAAAAAAACGACACCCTTGTGGAGGAAATAGACTCCTTCATTTTGATGCTCTCGCCTTTTCTTGAAGATATTCATTCAATTCTGGTAAAACTCTAGTATTACTTTCAGCACTATAGCCCATTCAATCACAGATTACCTAATGGACATGTTCTTATTGTTTCAGAGACTGTACCGGTTAGATCGCTTAAAGTCTGCATAAAGAAAGATGAATGGACAAAAGAAGAACAGATCCTCCAGTTTTGAGTTCCCTTTGTTTCATTTGCATTTTCTTCTATACAGAAAACATGTAAATACACTGCCTAAAGATAGCTATCACAGGAAAGTTTCCCTCTTTTCCATCCAAACTTACTGCAGCTACTGTGTATGCATACATTTCTGATGTAAAAGGTTAGGCTTGTAATGTAACTAGTAGAATTTCTAAGCCTTGTGTCGAGTCTGCAATCTTTTACTGCATATAATATGGTGTGCTATGTTTAGTCAATATCAACAAAGCAAATATCTTTTATCTGAATGATACAGAAAGTTGTTATTGAACACTAGCCAAAAAGTGCTTTTTATCTTCAATCTGCAATCTCTGTTTCCAAGCAACATTGTATCACCAAAAAAAACAGTCTTATGTGCCCCATAAAGGCTTGCTTATGTTATGCTACCAAATTCTGCTTAATTTTCAAACAAGCAGATTCTCCCAAAAGTGCAGTCTGTAATCTTTGTTTCTGAGCAAAATTGTATGTCACAAAACTAACAAACCAGTGTATACAGAATTGAAAACAGACTGCCATCAAAGAAAAATTAGCAGGATATCTCAATATACATAGTTTCATATTCATATTCTATATCTGTTAATCACAGGAAGGATGTCAATTCAAACTTGATAACTAGGGTATCAACAGTCTTTAAAGTATTGATTAAATTTGTTTTATGAGAAGTTTTAATTACATAAAAAGGAGCTAGAAGTCTTATTAGGGTGTGTTTCGGAGTGTCATTGTCAAAATCACTTCCCCGTCTATTAATCATGTTTGACAAATTAGAAAATTGATATCAGAAAACTTAAAATCGCTTTAAATTGATTTTTAAGGTATGAGTTAGAGGGTGATTTTGAAAACTAATTATACTTAAATCTCTTTTTTCAAAATCACTAGTCCTACCATCACTCTCAATTAAACACACCCTTAATATTCCAGGTAACAGATTCCGTGCTTGCTCAACATCGATCACTCATGCTTCATCCTGGGTTCACATTTGTTTGTCAATTGTCATATTACCTCATTAAAAAAGCAGTAACAATTACCTTATACAGATTTGCTTATGTTGTTCTACCAAATTCTGCTCGACATGCGTGGCCTGCGGAAAGTTTCAACAATTCAATATATCAGGAAAAAGCAGATATGAGTTAAAAGTTGCTAACCAAACCAAGGGCAACTGGGATAAATTATGAAAGGAATTAAAATATTAAGAGATGAAGTTGGATCGTAACCTTTAAAATTCCATAGAAGATTCAGTTTTCATCCAGTTGAGCGATGAAAACATGAACTCTGGAGAGGTAGCTTTTCTTCGCTCTTTTATTTCTTTCTTCTCTTTAGATTTATATTATTTAAGTACTTTAAATTACTTAATATATTTAAGCTAAATTTATTAAATACAAAACTACATTAAAATTAATTAGAAGTCAAATTTCAATAATAAAATATTATAATACATAAATTCATTTTTTTTAATTGATACTCACATTTTTTGTTTTTGCAAAGGAACATAAAAAAATTATCTACTAGAATAAATTAATAATAATATCAATTTACTGATTGAAATATTTACTTAATTTATTTTGATTGAGTGTCTCAAAAAAAATCATTTTGATTGATAAAATAAATTAAATTAATGAAGTTAAATATATATTAATACTATTAATTAATTAGATGAAATAAATATAATTAATTTATTGATTGATTGAAAAATATATTTAGTACATTTTTATTGATAAAATGTATTTAAATTTACGTTCTTAAAAAATTTTAATGCATCTCGGAGCGGAGATTCAAATTCATAATAATCTTTGGATGTATATGTTAATGATAAAATCATAATAATCTTTGGATGTATATGTTGAATGATAAAATTTGGTCAATGATTAAATGCCACGTCATCAATCTAAAATTATATTTAAGATCGATCCTAAATTTACATGTATCCTAAATTAATTTTAAAATTGATGAATCAAATTATATCATGTGTCACCCTTAAGATCGTCTCATAAAATCAACTAATTGGATTAAATCCATAAAGAGATTGAACCATACACATAAAAAGATTGGGCCAAAACCTCTGACTCATTAAGCTCATGACCCATAAGACCCATTAAAATTCTATAAATAGAGAGGTTGTCTCTCATTTGTGAAATTCGGGAATATCTAGAAGTATTGGAGATTCAGAGAATTCGGAGTCATTTCCAATCATGGGAAACATCCAGAACCAACAAGACTCTTCAGACTCCATCAAAAAATCGGCCGCCAGAAACTAAAGATTCTTAATTGAAAACTTTAAAGATTATTCAATACGCCGATTGTAGCACTACATAGATTTGATACAAATCAAGTTCATTAATTCGAGGTTTTTCTTTGTTGAATTTCTGGTCCGAACAATACATGTTTTTAATTCTATGTTTAGCTTAGTAAATTAAATTAATTAATGCAATTGAATATTTACTGAAAATATTAATTCATTAATAATATATTTAATTAATTAATTTTTATTGGTTAAGTTAATTTAATATAAGAATTAATTTTTCAATAACTATAATTAATTGTTCAATTAAAATTATTTATTGATTATATAATCGATTAATTTATACTTATTTCTTTGCATTAATTTTGGTTAATTCATTCATGAATGTATCGTAATTAAATAACATTTTTTAGACCAATTCTATTAAAAAAAATTGCATACTAACATTTATTCTCACAATAACATTCTCATGAATAACCAAGTAAAATTATTTTTTATTTTCAAACATCTTATTTTCGATAATTGTTACCTGCAATAGCAACTCAATCTTAAAAAAAAATAATAAAAATAAAAAATAAAAAACTCAATTTGCAAATATAATAGCCTACATTTACCCTTTTTGGTTCTTCAATACTGATGTTAGAAGATTTGGTTATCTCTGTAGAATTAAATTAATCATATCCCATATGAGTTTCAATAGATTTATGCAAGTATTTATGTTATGAATGAAAATCAAATTTGTTCGGCCAAATGTTATGAAGCCGTAATTACATATTTTACGCACAGCTCCATTTCCTAACTCTCCATTAGGTATGCTTATCATAGCTTTCAATTATAGCTTAAAACCTCAGGAGTCAGGAGAATGAATCACTCTTACCACCAAAAGATTAAATATAGAATCTAATCTCTCATTATCAACTTAAAATTTAAAATTTTGAATTTAGTAGGGATTTAATATGATATCAAATATTATTCCCTTCTCGTGTTGAATTCTAAGACCACAAGTGTGAGGACTGTGATTTAAGAGGTTGAACAAAAAGCTAAGTATATCCTAATTAATCCACTTAACCTTTTGAGTTTAGCAGTGATTTGATACCTACGTCGAAAAGGATAAGACGTGTACAAGGAACAATCTCGGATGTTCAAGATGAAGAAGAAGCAATCAGTTCTGTACTAGAAAGTTCATAAATAAAGATCGATCAGGAGACTGTATTAATGATCTAAATACACCATGGCCTAGATTTTTTCCCTCTTCTACCATCATGCAGAAAACCCATAACAGACCCTTGAAAATGATTTGGATTTTCCAAGTTTTCAACCAATTATTTGGATGATTTAGATGGCCTGGTGATTTGACTTAAGGTTGTTTCTATGTGCAGGCCCCATTAAGTTACCTAAACTTATGAAAATGCAACACCTCAATCAAACAAGACAACGTGCTCAAGCAATTAGATTTGAAGTTTAATCCAATTAAAAAAAAAATGTTACTTTTGTAGTTGAATGGAAGATTAATGATATTAACTTATTCTCGGACCATAAAAAGTGTTTCCAACTCTAAGATTTTGACTTCTTTAGTCAATAAGTAAATGGTCTGTGTGGTGAACAGAACGATTCATCAAGTCATTTCTCGTCTCTTGAAATACTTGTAGAGTGTTATTGTACTGGTTTATCTCCATGGTTAGTTTCTATTGATTTTTGGTACAAAATGGTGATCATAGTTTCAATACTTGAGTTGGAAAGGAAAAGAATAGCTTAAAGTTTTAACAAGAGAATCTGCAAAAAGAAAGAAAAAGATCAAGCTTTAACCCAAGAAACAGATGCTGTTCATACGTTTGCTTCATTATTTCATGATTAAACTTGTAATCTCAGCCAATACAATACTACAGGATTCATAACTTAAAATTCTATGCAGTGTTTGCCAACATAAACATAGTTCAACGGTAATTGGGATATACTCCTTTCTTTAAGATTAGAGGTTCAATTTTCCATATCCCTACGTTACTGTACTCAAGAGGAAGGAAAAAAAAAACTACCCTGTGTTTCTCAACACAGGGCAGCTCGAAGCCGCCTCTTCCGCCGAGCCATCCAAGCCAGGACCTCTCATGAGTTTTCCAAGCAATTCCCCTGCATCAAAAAAGAACTCCACCTTCACAATTTTACCTTCCTCATCCACCTGATTCATCAAAAAGATCTCAGTAATGAAAAGCAAAGAAAGGGGGCAAAATACAAACAAGAACTGATGTTGAATCCCACCTTAAAATTGGCTACTCCATAGAATTCAACTCTCTCCCCCGTGGGGGCATGGCCTTTGAAAGGCCCCTCCATGTAGCCCCAGTGCCTGAACTTGAACACAATGTCAGGGGGCCCTGCATAAACTTGGACAATCTCAAGAGCAAATCCTCGAGGGAACGTCGTCGTGAATGCGCGGTGAGACGATTCCGCCGTCTCATTTGCAGCATTGTAGTACCTGTATTCCTCAGGGAGGGAGGTCTGAAGGAAGGGATTGTAACCCCCAAGTTTTTTAACTTCTTCAATAGTTAAAGCCTCTCTTCCTGAGAAATGTTTGTTCATCATCAACATAATGAAATAACACATCAAGCATTCGGGATTTGGTTGCTTACCATTGAGACAGAAAGTAAACTTGCTTAAATCTATTGTTTTGAAGTCACTGCTTGAAACCTTATGGAACAATTCCATTTCAAAATTCTTCACTAGGCTCTGCACTCTCTCTTCAAGTGACCCAACAGCCCATACCTTCCAAAGTAAGATTTTTTAGTCAAAAATCTTAAAAGGGATTAACCCTTTTGCAATCTAAGTGCAAAAATAATAAATTTGCAACCAGAAATCAAAGAGAGACAGATAAATTACATTAGTCCTCTCTTCTTCAAAGAGCTTGTTGACAACAGCATAATTAGGAGGAACGCCAAATCTCCACTGGGTGTTTTTGATCTCTTCATCTTCATTCAAAAGAGAACGATACTTCTCCATAGTGAAATCTTTGTGTATTAAGAGGGAATCGAGATTTTGGGGGTGGAATTGCATTCTGGGTATGATGGAATTGGAGTCTTATATAGGAGGAAAAGAAAATGAAAGATGGGTATTGGTTTCCAATGGCGGTGTTCTTGAGATCATCACTGACATAATCGGTTGGCCACATTGCAACACTTTGAAGTTTGAACCTCCATTGTTAATTTTAGTTTTGTACTCACCAACCAACCAAAGATTATGATCAACTACCAACAGAGATTAGTGGATATTACGTTTCTATTTCTTTTTTTTTTAATGGATTTGTCTCGATTTCTCGAGAGTAATTGAAGTTGTTATGACTAAGAGAATGATGACAAATAATTAGATGTATGATACTCTTTCAAAGGATTCGAATTTACCATCCATTATCTGATTACTTAAACTAGGCTCGAACTGCTCTAAATACAGTTTGGAAATAATGTTTGGTTCGAAATTTAGAGGGTGGGGTTAAAAAGTTTAGATTTGTATGATGTATTTGGATTGTGCCCAAGAAAAAGTTAATAGAGATTAATAGTCTTATTTATTTAATTTTTTTATTTTGAGTGATTTCAAATGAATTTTGTTGTTAAAATGATTTGAAATCTTACCAGTTGTGTAAAAAGAAAATTCTAATCAAAATGGTCGAATTTTATAGAATTTCTTAGGATTTGGAAGTAAAATACTTTTGTTGTATTTTAATTTCTAATTAATAAATTTATATCAAAAATCTATTAAACTTTTTATTTTTTTCTCTTTTCCAACTAACGTCCAAACAAAGAAATTTAATTATATTCATTTCAAATAATTCTCGTCTCAAACAAGACAAAAAATTTTAAATCATTTTTCGGATTTCGAATCACATAATTTAAAATTACTTCGTGAACATTCTTGACTATACAAAATATGTGCTTTATAAATCTAAAATTCATGTAACTTAAAATTTGTATGGCACATGAAATCAACAAACGTATATCTTGAATAAAAAAATCTCATATACTAAATATTTCATCCTAATTCCCAGGCCATGCATATGAACCAAATACCATCCGAGTCTTTTTTTTTCCTTAAATTTAACCAAAGGGCTCTTTCTTCTTTGAACATATTGATTTGACCCCATAAACGGGACCGCCAAGGCCATTCCATTTCGACAAAAAACCCACTAAAGATTACCCTTTTAAACAACCTTGTTACTACAAAGGCTACGAACTTAGAAATGGAGAGCAAATTGAAGAAATGACCTTAAATTTTCCAAGACATCACCTTAAATTTCCTCCAAGACGATAAGAGGCTAAAAGATCTACTACTTTTAATTCCTGTTTCAAAAATAGATATCTGAGTCTTTTTTATTTCCCCTTAAATTTAACCAAAGGGCTTTTTATTATTATTATTATTAGTAAACCAAAGGGTTGTTAGGTACAAGGCACTTTCAAGGAATTAGATTAAATTATCCAACACTATTTTGAATGTAGATTTGTTTACTGGGAAAATTATGACTAACAGAATAGTTCAATATTAAAATGCATTTGACTTTTTCTAATTATATGGCTCTCTTCAATGCATCAATAATCATGTGACGAGTGTATTTGTTAATTTTTCTCCACTTCATGACAATTAATAATAATCACTCTCCCTTGTTTTCCATATTTATCAAAATATTCAATAAAGCATTGTTCTTTAAAGTTTAAACTAATCGTACGACCATATAACGAGTAAAAAAAACCGTAAAGTCACCAATACTCCATTGTTTTAAATATAAGATTCGTACCTACAACCTACTAATCATTTCAGTGTTGCCCAACTTTATATCAATTGCATTTATATAATCCAAAGACGACAGAAAAATAAATCAGAGAACGCGAGAGAGAGAGAGAAGATCGTATTTGTGGTAAGTTTCCTGTTCATAAGTCGATAAAAAATACAGTAAACGTAGAGTTACACATGAGGGACATTTGGCAGCCATTTACATCCCCTCCAAACAATTGTTCAGTGGAAAGAGTGGAGTTTTTTCATTCTTTTTAAGTGATGGCTCAAACCTCAAAGTCACCAGATCATTCCAACAGAAGATAAATCCAAAACCACTGTGGATTCCCCTTCTGTTTCCTTTGTTTGTACCTAATTGGCTAATTTCACGAGTTTTGGTTATGGGTTAGCTCTCTACATGGGGACCAGAACTTTATGCCAGTTAACGTCCCACCATTCACATTTCTAAGCTAAGTATATATCAGCATGGTTAATAATCATGCCAACATTTGAGTTTTCGTGATTTACATTCCTAATACACAGATGCCATGTTATCAGCCGGTTCTAATACGAGAAGCTGCGGCTTTAGATTGGGAATGCTGTCTCTTACCGTTGGATATTCCACTGTCACTTAAGCTGCCTTGAGTAAGATTTTCTTCGAGTTCAGGAAAATCTCTTGACCAGGAATTCAAAGGAACCAGATGACTGTCATCCTTGGCACTCTTCCGCCGCTCTTCGTGCCGTTTAACATTTTCAGAAATCCGATGGATTGTTTTGTTAAGTTTTGCAATCCCCCTCTCCACTGGTTCTACCACGTGTGTGACTGTATACCTCATGTCATCAACAATCTGATGGGGGAACGAATCACGGACTTGTCAGTTCTCAATACCCAGAAATAAATTAGAAGAGGATTGAAAGAATAAGGGGTCTTACAATTTCACCACTTCCAATAACAACATCTCGAACACTCTGGGGAAAATTCAAACGCTTCTCTCTCTCGTCATGGCGACCAAAGTTTTGACCCAAGCGTATTTTAGTTCTCCGTTCGCAGTCTCTAACTTCCTCTGGATCAGGTGGTGCTCCTAGCGATGCATAGTCAGTCAGCACAGCAACATTGCGAACACATCTTTCTCCACGTTTATAAGGTACTGCTGGGAAAGCATAAAGATGTGCAACAGCGGCAATTCCCATCTGAATGAGATGCAATAATTTTAATTTATAACCCTTGCGAGGATCCGCAAATGAAATTCAAACTTACAAAAGGATGGCAGAGAACAAAAAAAAAGTTTTCACAATATAATACAATGAGAGATTTGACACTCTTAACAATCAAACTCGTTTAATTTCAGACCACATGGGGAGTGTCAGCCATCTGGCCATAAGGAATAACAACCAAGAAAAAATTCCATGTCACAGTTGCAAAGAATAATTTGACCAAACTTGAAGTACTCATCCTGCCGTCCCTTGTAATTGCCTTGTAAAAGTCTTATTGTTTGATATCTTTCAAAAAGCTCCCCCATACATATAATGGTAATGATCCAGATGGTCAAAACATGGGGCTGTTATGCATATATTAAGCAGGCATTCAAACGTGTTTTTACAGAATTTGTCCTAAAAAACAGAGAGCTATTATTTTTTAAAAAAAAAGTTCTCAAACAACCCTTAAAAAGGTTACCATCTTCCCCTTGAAAACAGAGATGGTTCACACTTCTGCAATAGAACCAACTTACCGAAGCCACCTCAATCTACACAATTGTACCAACAGAAAATAACATCCAAACATCCCAATCAATTTTTAGCCAATGCCCATACAACACTTGGACATAAGTTTTAACTTTGATGACATCTCAACCATCCCAAGAACAGATTGCAAAGTTTGAACTAATCAATCATCTCAATGAAAAGAGATGCCTATAAGCACTTCTATCTCAATGGTGCAGACGTATCCAACTTTAAGGATGGCTTTCAGAAGTGCTATCTGGTGGTGGTTTATAGAAAAAAGCCAAAATGTTGTGGTCTAACGCTTCCAAAGCTATTATGTGGCTAAGTCTAATTCCTTTTATTATTTTTGTGACCTTGAATGGTTCGCGGCTAATTGGAGTGCTCAACACAAGCACTTTTGGAACTTGCCCATCAATTTAGATTGGTGAGCCGTAACCCCTCATTTTCTTGGAAAGAGAGGTCTTGTCCCTTTTATCCCTTGGGCTGTTTCGGCCTAGTTGGTGCCTTTTTGAATGAAAGGTTTGGCGTTTTGGCTTGTAAAAAAGTTCTAGGCACTACTGTAAGATAAATCATAAATGAATCAAAAGGTAAAGAAATGTAGTCTCAGCTTACCTCAATACATATTAGGTAATCTTGTATACGTGTCTTCAGCTCCAGAGCCAAGGACCCTTTAAAAGCTCCTATTGAGAAAAGAAAGGCAACGGCAACACCTTGCCACCAAGTGAGGAAAACGATTGACTTGAAAACAAGAAACTTTGCCAATGGTTTAATTGGTTCCAGTTTGTCCTTCGTGACGGAATAGAATTGGAGAAGGCAATATAGGGCCCACGATTGACTAAAATTAAGTACAACCGCCAAGTAGGGATAACTGTAAGAATATAAGAAAGACAGGTCAAAATAAAATAACAAAGACCAGCAAAAGTATGTTAGAACTTAAAAGCTCTAACACCTAAACCCTGCAGAGAGGTTTGACTACTTTTGTCAATATTATAGACAACCAACGTCATAGGGTACCTGTGATGTTAAAAATTCTAAAAGATCCACACAAATAAATTTCGACACATACCCATATCTCCCGTCAAACTTTCCTTCTCCATAAACCCCGAAACTTTCCAAAATCATAGCTAGGAGCGCACATATCATCTTCAATATCATCTGAGACGTTAAGCAAGAACCAAAATCATGAAATGAATTTGACAAAATAATACTTACTTCAAAAGAAAGAAAGAGCAAAAAGATGATCACATACATATTGAACAATACCAATTTTCACCGCATGATAGAAGTCAGAGCCAAGATACCAATCCCTTATGAAGCAATTTAAGGGAAAAGGATGTTCTACAACCCCATATGCATATTTTTCCTTCAAAAGAGGTGTGCTAGAGTCAACAACAGTCTCACTTTCCATGAATTCAACTGTTCGTTTCTCACCACCTTTCAACCATATAAAAATTGTTAAATTTTCACCATAATTTGAGGGCATTAAACGAAGCTTGTAAGATGAATTAATCACTCATCAAAACATTTTAGCATCTCATAAAACATGCATACAACTAACACATGCAACAAAGAAGAGGGTGCTCAGCAGAATCCCCCCCCCCCAGGAGGTGGGTGAGAACGTCAACTTCCAATTGAGGAATATCACGGACTGCTATTTCTGCTGATTTACAAACTTGGACATATAACAAGCAGGGAAAGAGAGAAGGAAATATTAACATTTTTATCTTCATTAAATTATAATCATCCTTTTTATTCTGAGAGGAAGATGGAGTTGACTTCAAAGCAATATAATTAACAGAGGAAAAGTCATAGCTACAAAAATGTTTGGACAACCTGCACCAAGACAACAAAAAAACCAATATACTCCTACAAACATCACTGCAATAATACTAATAACGTACCCAAGCAAGCAATCAGGTATCTTTCAAAGCAATATAATGCAAAAGCCTCATAGCAGTCCCGTATCACTTCACAGTTGAAGGCGCCATCTGAATTTAACAACGACAGGAACTGAAGCCAAAAAATTAAATAAATAAATAAATTAGCGGCACAAAATGTAGAAATACGCCAAATACAAATTAAATGCATTCAGAAACTTTTCTCATATCCACATAAGACAGAACCTCTTTTTAAAAATAATAAGAAACGAACTTCGTCAGATAAATGAAATTACAAAAGAAAAACACACTGAATTGGCACAAAGAGAGCTCTAATGAAATTCAACCACAAAATCATCTTGTCTCTTCCAAAAGAATGCCATGAAAGATATCCATAGGGAGTCTGTTCGTGTTTTAAGGGAAGACTGGAAACTAAGTCCCAAAACTGTGTAGTAAACTGGCAAGAACGATGACGTTGAGATTCAAAATCCTTTTTGCACATGAAGCAACTGCTGTGGGAGACCAATTAGAATGCCTTCCTTGGATTTTGTCTTGTGTTTAACATCTTTAAGTCTGGGTTAGATTATTAAAGATTGGGTGGTGGGTTGGTTCGGTTGGTGTCTTTGTAAGAGTTGTTTAATTTTCAGTTTTGCTCATTGTTGTGTTTAATATCTTAAGCTCTAAGTTAGATTATTAAAGTTTGGGTTTTTGTTAGGTTGGCTTTTTTTTTTTTGGGTAAGAGTTGCTTAATTTTCAGTTGCCCATTGGGTTCTTTAAAGTATACTCCAGGACAAAATGACATTTATCTTCAAATTTGAACCTGAAAAAATATATCTCTTGGGACACACAAGAATGGGTCACTTAATAACGCCACCACAAGGAAAGCATGTTACTTAAAATAAACAAACCTGCAGAATTTTTTAAGCCCTATTTTAACTAGGAATGGGACTTTGTCAAAAAAAAAAAAAAAACTAGGAATGGGACGCTATGTGTTCAAGACACCATAAATAAAGATTCCCAACCATATACGAGCAACTAAAATAAAATAAAAAAGAATGAATAATGAAAAGAATAGGGAAAGTAGTATTTCTCTCACCGATTCTAGAGAGTAAACAGGAACCATCAATATAATACCAATCAGAAACTTCTGTTCCTGAAATAAGGGAAGATACCCTGTCAATCTACATGGTGTCAATAGAAATAAAGAAGTGTGGTAGTATAATCTCCCAAAATAAGCAAAAGTGGGAAAATGCACAAGTTGACATACAGCCCACACTAAGAAATCAACAGAGTAAAACTCCAACTACTAACTAGCTTCACTCTACACACTTGATATTTTGTTAGACATCTATGTAACCACAGTTAACATTTTTCGTGTGAGAGTAATCATAGATAATCATCTAAACTAATACCAGATACATAATTAGACATCAAAACAAAATCCACCAAGGCTAACACGATGCTTTAACAATAAGTATGATTGGACATAGGCATCTCTTCCCATCCAAGCAGCAAAGTAGAAGAGTTCAAATAAGTAACAAAAGCTTCAAGAAAGATAATATAACTAGTCCTTTGAGTTCCAATCAAGTGAAGGAATGCAACAAACCTCTGGTTGATTATAATAAGCTAAATGCTCAATGATGAGATACACGGAAAGAACAACTGCGACAAGGACAAATACACCAGCACTGAGTATTGTCCAGCTGAAGTCAGATGTTGCTTCGGAACTCTGGTTTAGTAACCACATTTTCCCTGATCTACTGGAGGATTCAACCACATTGAGGAGAATAAACAGAGAGTAGAAGAACATCCTCCATCCCATCAAGCAAAACTCTTGAAAAAATCTGGTTAAATGGTAATATGCTCGATCAAAACCAACTAATAAATCAACCTTGCAATGTCTCATTCTTCTATAAAGCCCTTGCGGGGTAAAAAAAATACAGATTCGCGTGGAACAAATTATCTTGAGAGTTTAGCACGTCTATGAAAAAAAGATATTGAACTTCTAACTTCTAAGAATGAAGATACAGAAGTCTAAGGATTGAAGAACCCCACAAAACAATATACTCGAGACCTATTAAGTCAAAATGTTCTGAATAAACATCAGGAATGAGCAGCCATTGAGGCCTCATACTTAAGAGAACGAAAAAGACGCCTAGGATGAGAAGAGAAAAAAAAACAGTGGAGAGGAAACTAATATAAATTTGTTAGACTCACAGGCTACACTGACACATGTTTTGAAGTAATATCAACTCCCAAAATGCATATATTTAATCAGTATAGAGTTCTTCCGATCACTATTTCCCCTCCACTTCTAAACCAGTATGGTCCTCCTCACCTATAAGGAATGCAGTGGTTGGGCAGACTTAGAAGATTCCCGAGGAAAGTAAATTAATATGTTCAGTTCATAATATGATCAAGGTAATCGATCACTTAAGACAGTCGTTAGTGAACAGCAAATGCAATCGTCCCTCACAGATTAGCATGCATATGACATTTTTAGTAACAATCAGAAGTGATACAAACCTCTGTGAGAAAAAGCGCGTTTCGACATTGCATATGACCATCAAGTCAATAAAGAGATGAATTCCTCAACAAGATTACACGAAAGCTAGCAATCTTATACAGCATGAACTCCACAAGTTCAAACATGACAAAAGAAGAATCCAATTACTGCTAGTGCCAACTAATGGAACAATCCACCTCAGAGACAAAGATGCTTCAAGTTACACTTCACAAGAACTGAAACTTAAAGGATAATTGCCTGCCCGCGCACACAGGATAATCACATCCAAATTTCAAAAGTCTACACAGGTGTTAAACCCTAAAACTCCAATCACACAGCAAATAACAACCATAAACACCAAAACTAAATCGAATAGAGGAGAGAAATACAAGGAAACAAAGTACAACAAACATTATACAGAAAAAGAAGAAGATAAAGAGATAGATTATCCATTGGAACCTGCAGAGGAGATTTCAATCGGCGGAGGAAATATCAGCTGATGGTACCAGAGTACGACGAAGCGATAAGGAAATCGGAAATTGCTTCGGCAGTCGGAAACGTGTTCCACGAAGTAAAATGAAATGAAATGAACCGACTAAAGCGACGGAGTCGGTGAGAAATCGATGAGCACAGTAGCGTTTTCAGCCGTTGATTGACGGCTACCCCCGGGTCCCACAGGAGATGAGGAGGGCGCCGAGGGGCTGTCTGTCACCTGCGGTGAGGGTGGGAAAACGTTGCCTTGCCGTTCTTGTCAACCTTCGACTCCGAGGCTTAGAGTTTGACGGCCTCTTCGCTTTATTTGCAACGGCGTTACGAGGCAAGCCGCCAACGTGTGACGTGGCTGCATGGAATTATTTGTAATTCCACGTCATCATTGAGTAAGACAAAGTAGGATCGGAGTTGTCACCTACCTACGGACGTGGGGTCCAAAAGGAAATTATTTATAAATTTTGACAGACCAACCTCCTTTAATTAATGGTTTTAAACTTTTAACTAACAAAAATCATGTATTTTATTTTTCTCTATAACAGGATTTTGTTCAAAAAAAAGGAATAATAATAATAATATGGTTCAATTTTATAAATTTCAAGAATATTCTATTTTATTCTAAATATTTAAAAATATGACTTATTACATATACTTTCAAAGCTAAAGACTAAAATAGTTTTCTTAACGTCTATCATAAAATCAAAATTTTAAAAATTTACGAATTAAAATAGATATTTTGGTTAATTTAAACTTTAATAATAATAACTTTCTTGTACTTTAATTTATTTAAGTTCAAAATTCTTCTTTTTTATTTGGAATATTATTTTAAAAAACCATTCTCATAACTAAAAAACACTTATTATCCATTCGGTTAATTCGATATTTATTGTCAACCAAAAAAAAAATCATAATTCCACTAATATAATATATACTTAGGCTTTTATTTAAGTTAATTTATTTATTAATTTAATAATATAAATTTTGGAAAAAGTTCAATAAACACAAAAGAAAACTCTCCTCGTTCTACCGCTCCAAATCTCCAGAAATAGAAACAACTTCTAAACGTGTCCATCTCTTGTTCAAGCAAAGACACCTAACAACTAACATGCTGAAAGAAATTTTATTTCCATTACAACAAGAGTTCTTCAGTTCCAACAAAGAACAGGAGAAAAAGAAGTGGCAATGGAGAAAACCAGAGAAATAATACAACTCGGATTATGAGTAACAAAAATGTATTAGCTAACATTCCATAATCTACATGTCTAAATGCTAAACATATCAATTATTTTTACCAACTGGTCTGGGGTGTGGTGTGGAAGAGTACATTGGCTTTTCTTATACTGCAAAACTCTTAAGGAGAAGTAGTACTACATCTGGCATGAGTTTCAGTTTCATGTTTCCAAATATACAAAAAGAATGACAGCTTTATCTATATGTATGCGACAGATGGGACATTTGAGCTACAAACTTAACTGACTTGCTACCACTTGTGCAGATTGGTAACAAATAACGACATCGATGAGACTGAGGCCAGGCGGCTCTCGGGGTTCTATTAGCAAACTACGTTCCTGTAACCCGCTCTTCCTTCTATTCTCTGCAAATCATGTGGTGGCTGGCTGCAACCAAATGGAAATCTCCCATAAAGGAAAGTTGTTACTTTGCAGGGTGGCTGTTGAGCTTCATTCATATCACAGTTGCGGTCGAACGAGATATCCGCTGAGCTTCTTCCAAGTCCTTCAAAAACCTGCAACCAAATGGGGAAATCATGACAATAACGACTTGCTCAAAGTGTTTGCAAAGGGATTATATAGTAGGTTTCCAATATGGAAACTAATAAAACTTGTGTGATGGGAGATTTCTTCTGCCTTGTCCTTGTTCCTTTTTTCGAGTGGTTGGAGATTTGTGACTTGGGAGTTACTACTTGTAGGAATTTCCACTAATTACCTCTTGCAATCACCTCATCTAACTTATCAGATAGGAACAATTATTAAATTATATCAATAAGATTTATAACCATGAGTAGACATAAATCTAGTCATGTAGACACAGAAACAGAGTGTGACAATATCCCTTGGTAAAAAATAAATAAAATAAAATATTAACACGTTTCCCATCTTGAATTCATTTAGGAAATTGCCAATATCATGAAATCAAATAACCAATATTGCTTACCTCTTAGAATTTAGAACCACAGAACCACCCAGTATAAAACGTGTGCCAGAAGTAGCTGCGTTTTGTAAAGCAACAGCACGCGACTCCTCATATGTTGTCCCACCTACAATAAAAATGATAACTTCTTGTGGCCTGCTTCATAACGGAGTAGCCAAGTTAAATTCATAAATTTTAACTCAAGTTTCTTTCTAAAAAATAAAACATACTATTGTTTTTAAATTTAAAATATATATATATACACAAAAGAAAACCACTAAAATGGTCGATTTCAAAAGCGGCATATCTTTTTTGGTGAAAGAAACAATTTCAAAAGCAGCATATCAAATTTTCTTGTAAAGAATACTTTAAGATTGTATGCAAATATGCCTTTTTGAATATTCGCCTCATAAAAAATCATTGTTCATAACAAGTTACTATATGCTATAGGCATCAGAACCATCAATATTCAAACATAACAACAAAATGAAAGATCAATACAATTTGACAAATAACAAATGCAACAAATGAAACGTCCATAGTCCCAATATCTTTGAAGCTAAAATAAAATCACAATTTTAGAGGCTTTTTACTTCTTAATAGCAGTGGTTCCACATATGAAAAAAGGAGACACTGAGACACACACTAGCAACAAACCTTCCTTGCTGAAAGTGATTCCCCACAAACGGGTAGTCTACATCTCTCAATCTTCCCTTAGTTATACTTTCCATGGTTTGGACCACAAGAGGTTGATGCTGAGTGTACACATTCTCAACCCCCTGGAGCAGAAGTAAAGAGAGAACAATATATAAGCACCCTAAACTCCAAACTAGAAGAAAATTTGAATTTCTTTTATATAAGTTTCCAGCATACCTTTAATCCACGGGCCATGTTACGAGCAATATTCAAAAGATCTCGATTCCCATAAAGATCGCCTGTTCGCTTATCAATACCAGCTTGTTTTAAAAGAAACTGAACAAGCTGCCATATCATGTTGTTGAGCACATCAAGATAATTGAAGTCTAAACCACTAAATATAACATAGAAGTTTGAACTACATTGCTATAACAGTCTGCCAAAGAACGACTAGTCCCTAACCAAAAAAAACGATGAAGAAACAAATCTTTTCAAATCCTAGGAGAAAGATGGATATCATGGATGCAGAGTCTATGAATAATACCCATAAAATAGTTTTTTTTCTCTTTTTGTTAAATGGGAGTCTGGGCTTTGCTCCCTTGCACCTAGGGGCACCCACACCCGCCCCAAGACCCGGACCTCGGAGACATCAAGAATTTTTGGTATTAAAGTTCACCGAAAGATTCGAACTAAAGAACCCTAGACTAGTATGACTAAGAGACCCCAAGCTCTAGCCGATCAGGCTACCCCTTAGGGCCGATAAAATAGTCAAAAGCTTTAAATAGAGAAGTAGAAGTTTGAAAAATTAATAAAAATGATGTTTAAATGTTTTTTTATATGAGAAACCGCGCTTTCATGGAGAAAAATGAAAATAAGAACAAGAAGGGCACACAAAAAAATAGCCTTGCAAGAAGACGCCCATTAAAGAAAAAGACTAATCCAAAAGAATTAACACCTAGCTGAAAATGATGCTTTGCTCCCCTATACCCAGGGGCACCCACACCCGCCCCAAGGCCCGGACCTAGGAGACATCAAGGATTTTTTATGTTAAGCTCACTGAAAGGTTCGAACTTGAGACCTCTAGGCTAGTATGACTAAGAGACCTCAAACCCTTGTCAATCAGTTACCCCTTGAGGCCCATAAAATAGTTTAACATGCTCAAAAACTTACACTTCCATTGAGAAAAATGAAAAGAAGAACAAGAAGGGCACACACAGAAGCAGCCCTTCAAGAGGACACTCATTAAAGAAAAAGACTCTCATCCAAAAGAATTAACACCTAGCTAAAAATGATGCTTAAATGTACACATTACCCCTGTTTTATATTTGGCAGAACAAGAAGCCAATTTATTGAAAAGCTGCATCAGTTGGACGGGGCTCTCCTTCTCATATCGTAAGGCATACAACATTACTAGGCGCAGACGGTCTATATCAGAAATACTCTCATCGTTTAAAAGATTTGTAACAGCCTGAAAAATACAAGAGCAGAGGTGGTCATGCTGAAAGTAACAACTAAATCTTATCAATTAACGTTCTCATAGTTATCAATAGTTCCAAGCTAATGTTGGATGGTCAAAATTTTTATAGATAACTCGTGGGCACATAAGAAGCAGAAGTGCTGGCAGAGATGTTAGAACTATGAAATCAAGAACCAGAAACATCTAACATTTAATAAATTTTGTTTTAATCATCATAACTACATCAAAACTTTATGTAGTCTATTCTTGTAATATAGACAAAAAAATAAATAAATCAATTCAGTGCGGTCTTTTAACTCTCTTATCCTTCCCTCTTAGTCTTAGCATAATAGCAGAACCAGATTACAGTCCTCAGCATCGTGCTAAGAAAACCACTAAATGGATGTTCAAGAAAAAATGAAGATGGGATAATTTCAAGATTTTAAATGTAGTCATATAAGAAAAAGAAAATATTGCATGTTCACAAAGGACACGGGGTGAAGAAAATATTATAACCTCAAAAGCAGCCACTTGCCCACCATTGCAAGCCAATTCCTGTTCTGTCTGTGAAACTATCATAAGCTTTCGCTCCTCAACTATTTTACTCATTTCTGTTACCAACGTCACATGTTTTGAAACATTACCATGCATTTTTCTGTACTCTGGATAATTATCAACAAATTTGGCCATGTCTTCTGCAGAAAACAAAGCATTAAAGATAATTTGGTCACTTAATTTAATCCCCATCGTTTATCCCCCACCAATAAAGATAATTTCACTATATTTCATACAAACCTATTGTCTGTATGTTCTGGTTACTTTTGGCAATTTGCTGGAAATCATCCACCAACTTCTTGATATTCATCCCAATATCTCCAAAATTATCATACATGTTAGCTTTATAAAACGAATCTTGCTCTGACGATAGCACGACCTCCTGTATGATCCCAAAGAGCCTTTTGAATTAAGTTTGCATATCTAATTGAAAATATATACTAGAGCAGAGTGGAAGTGTGAACTTTATACCTGTTGATCCTTTGAAAACTTCCCAATGCTTTTCAAGTCCACTTTGTTGTCTTGAATACCTAGCAATTCATGAACCATTGCCTAGAAAACATAACTATAAATAACCAACAGGAACACATAGTAACCACAAAGCAAAAAGTAAATTTTGTGATCCCAATACCTGATAGGTCCATTGATTCAGCAGGGGAGTCAAAGGGTCATCCCTCCTATCAATTACCAGCAACAGAGGGGAAACTTCCATTCTTCGAAAATCAAACAAACCACTTTCTTGCTGATACATAAGTTTCTGGTACATCAGAAAGGATAAAAATTAGAGATTATGACCCTTAACTTGTTATAATAAAGCCTAAGATGAACGAATCTAAAGTCATGACACCAGTTCTGGAGTTGAATGTAAAAGAGTTAACTGACCATTTAAAGTGACAAACTACAACTGGTAATTATAAGAATTTACATACTGATGCTTCTTGTGCTATCCTCTTGGCAACATCAGAAGTCCTCTGAAATCGAATAACAGGTCTTTGTTTTAAGGCCAAAAAAAGTGCTGCAATGCCATCTACAGTTCGGTCACAGAAATGTTGCAAACTTGGAGGATCCACAACTGCTGGGATCATGTATACATGGTTTGATGACATATTTAAGGTGAAATGATAAGGATCAATGGCAACAAAGTCCCCGTAAAACTCCTGCATGATCCATTCAACAATTATTTGCGATATAAAAATTCATGCTAACATGTGGATACAATCCATCTTACAGACTATATCAGATGATGAACAGAATGAGAAGAGAACGGAGTTTAACTCTAAGGCTAATGAACAGGATCAATGGCGCATAAAATAAGTTTTATACCATTGATCAACTTGCCACATATTTTGACATAGTATAGAAAAGGGGAAGGACCATGATTCCAGGATGCTATTCAACTAATGAACTCAATGTATCATCAAGCGGGAAACAGCCCGAATCACCGGCCCCTAAATGACCGCAGTGATAAAGGAGGTAGAGACAGCCAGAATGGTTCTTCCCTGACTGACTTAATTAACATATAAGATTTCTTTATAACATTAATTTTGAGAGAATCACCGAGAAATTTATTTATTTGAAGAAAAAAAGGATAAAAATGTTCTCTATGATTTCTGTAGAAGAAAAATTACCACAACTTGCTGAACAACATCCTGCTCATCTGAATCAGCTAGTAAATGTATCTGAGTTTCCTTCAAAATGTTGGAGAAAACTGTAATTCAGATATACAGAAGAATGATCAACGTATCAATAGCAGATTATTATGAAGTCCCAAAGTTACTTACACAAGTCAAAAATCCATGAAAGATATGAAGAACTCACAGAGGTGATACTCCCCAAATCTAGGATTAGCCAGCTGGCGACGCAGAAGCTGTATATTCTCTGGTGTGGGCCTGAGAAAGCAAACTGCTTTAAGATGATACATGGATTCTCTGGACTTAGAAATGGTATCAACCAATTCGACCAAAAATACTTCTTTTTGAAGAAGTTCCGACTGTGAGTACACCACACTAACAACACTAACCTGAAACCAAAATAGCAACAATAAAAATTGATCATTATGATGTAAATGTTGCATTGTCAACATGAACACCCATTACTCCCTTCCCCAATCTATATCATAGAGGAGGTCGCAATATTGCAAGATATGTTACCATGTCGCCCATTTTACATTATATGACGACATATTTATTCAACCACCATACTAAACATTATACATCAGGACTCAGGAAAGGCGAAGTTTGGCATAAAGGAACTTATGCATTGCCTATCTATAAACCCTGCAGCTCACAGATAATGCCACTGTAACTCTTTTCTGTCAATGGCAAATACCTTTTTCCATCAGAACTAAGAATCAATATTCCATTAAAAAAAAAAAAATTTATATATCCGTGTTTGAGCCTCACAACATCTCGACTAATCCACTTAACCTACCATATTTGGTTTCCAATGAAATAAAAAAATTTTAAATCCTAAATAGGTGGTAACCATTATTTTAACATATTCTAATAGCTCATTTCAATTCACATTACTTGATCATAACCGATAACCTGAACTATGAATGATATAAGAATTGAACATATCTTTCTTTTGGATCACATTGCCCCTCCAGCTCCACAATCGTATACACAAATTGTACGAGGTAATTCAGCAGAGTATGCTCTGTAATGTAGCTAAAAAAATTCTATAATACACGTTATCCACTTCTTTTTTGCCTACAACAGTATCCAAGAAATAGAAATCAAATTGCCCTCCTCCCCACCCCCACCGGAACAAAAATTTCCCAACTTCTTTTTATTTCTCCTCGATACCAGTCAGAAAGAAAAATTGAAGGGGTGAAATGGATATGACGGTGCGTACCGTCTGAGAATCGAGGATGAGAACCTTCATGCCGGAGATGTCCTGCAACATCTTGTTAACATAATCCCGAACGACCGATATCAGCACCATTTTTACCGTGCAGTCCTTGAAATCGACTGTCCTGATTGATCCCGACGCCAAAGTTGGTGAATCTGGTGGTGAGAGAGTAGAATTGCAAACGCAGAGAGAGGGGGGACTCAGATCTGCGACGACCGACGATGGAAGAAAGCGAATTCGACGGTCAGTGGGGAAGTTGCCGATTAGTCACGATGATCGTCGAGACGCACCGTTTCATTCACTCTTCCGCTCTGTTTGAAAAGTAATAACCTTCTTCCGTTTGTTTCTTCTTTTTTTTTTTCTTTTTTCCTTTTTACAAATTTAATCTTTAATTTTGATATTTGTATCAGGTTAAATTAAAATTACTCCTTTCGATGGTGTGATTTATACCCTTTTTTTTTTTCTTTTTGTATTCAGAAGGGAGGAGATTCAACCAGCACCCGCGGTGGATCCAAAAATTTTGTAAGAAATTTGTATGTAGTATATTTTATAATATAGTATTCATTTTTATAATTTAATAATACATATACACACACAGGTATCTTTAAAGGCTAGAAAATTTTTAACAAAAATAATGCAAAACCCCATAGGCTCGAACACTGGCAACTGAGATGGACTTAGAACCATTAGTTTGTAATAATTCTAAAGCTTCAAAGAGCCTCATCGGCCTATCTACCGCCCTGCCACCCAGCTTCTTCTTCATAATAGTAATGGTTATTTTATCTATTGATATTTGAATTGGCATAAGTCCATGTAATTTTATAAGTTTTAACTTCGATAATAGGTTCGTGAGACTCAAACCTCTAACTTTTCAAAATATTACTTCCTACCTTAATCACTCCATTTAGATTGTACTTTAAAATATTTGTTTTATTAAAAGCTTTAGAAGATTACCATTTATGCATTACATTAAAAAAACGTGATTAGATATAGTCTCAAATTATTAATTATGACATATTTTTCGCACACAACTGTTTATTTAATTTAGCATGATGTATAAACATAAATAACTAAACAAATTAAAATGGCACGTTAAATTTGATATGGTTTGTTAACATGAGTAGCTCAATTGATTAAAGCATCAATCTCCAACTAAAATGTTGTAAGTTCGAAACCTCACCTCATTCGTTGTATTAAAAGGAAAAAAAAAACTAAACAAAATGTAATGGAAAAGTGTGTAATGCAAGTGATGTATTTCAATCTTTATCGTTCATATCAATTACTTCTCATTTGGATGATCAATTTAAACTGGGTATACGAACTTTTTCATTATTGAAGTTCTTTCATATTCGTATTAACTTTATTTGAAAGTACTATTAGTTCAATTCAATGTAGAATGTATATCTCCAAAATTCTATGTCATAGTTCAAGTCCTACCTAACACTATTCTCCTCTTGTTAGATATAATTACGATGACGATATAATACTTGATACACTATACTAATTTGAATATACCTCAAATATTTGAAATATTTATAACAAATCAATGTTTAAATACTTTAGTTCTATTATCTTTTTTTTTTGTTAAGTGCAACATGTGGGGGTGGGGGACTGAATTCACAATTTTTTTGTTGGAGATGTATGTCAAATATTAATGAGCTATGCTCGCTATGGCAAATGATGATGCTATGAGATCGAGTCGGTTTCCTCAAATCCTTTTGATTGTGGCAGCAGCGAAGTCCGAAAATTGATGTGTATTTGAATCTCCAACCTCAAAGGAAAGAATAATATGTCTAAACCATTGAACTACATTCGTGCTTACACTTTCATAAATATCTTAAATATAAGATAATTGTCAATCCAACAATAATTTGGTAAAAAAATATATCTATTACCATTCCGAAAATCAATGGTTAAATTTCTTATCCCTATTAAATATATGAAGCAGTTGTGCATAATAATTTAGTTCAAAATAATATTAAATATAACATGAGTTAAAAATATAGAAATATGATACAATTTTCTACATGTTTGTCATAACTAATAACCTAACCTATATTACTTATATAGATGTCTATCCTAAAAAATTATCATATTTACCAACTCTTATTGTGAGGACATTTTGTTCCTATTACAATTCCCATTATATACCAAACCAACCACCAACGCGGCAAGGCTGTTACTTTTATTTTTATTATTATTTTTTAATTTATGGTATTATGTGGGGGCAGTTATTAACCTTTCAACTACATCATTCGTCCAATTTCCGGCCACCTTTATAATGCCACCGACCAAGTAAAGACATTAATGTACTAAAAAAAAAGAGTAAAGACATTAATGAAACCTTAAAAATAATCTGAAGTTGAAATCAAAATTAAGAGTAATTACCGAGACTAAAATGCAACTTGTTTAGTCACCGTAGTTTACTTCAATTTTAGGTTATTTTGATTATTTTGATGACAATACTTTTAAAATATCTATTTTAGTTGTTTTATTTTTAATTTTGAGATATTTCAATTATTTTATTTTTAATTTTTGTCCAATTTAATATTTATACTATGAAAAAACTGTCATATTCATTTTTGTATTTTTGTACTTTTAAAAAGTGGTAATTTTAATTTATGTTTGAAAATTTTTAACACAAATTTTAAATATAGTAGAAATATTTTAACATAATCTTATGACTATATTTTAAAAAATTTATTGAACATGGTGTGTCATGATAAAATTAACATTGAAAAAGTGAGATAAGAAATAAATAGATTAAAACAGGCACGGGATGAAATTGAATCCTTCGAAAATTTTAAACAAGAGAGGTTTTAGAAGTGTAGAACTAAATTGAACAAAATGTAAAATTACAGTTAACAAAATAGCATTTAAAATCTATTATTAATTATAAAATTTCCATGAGCACCCCACGTACATTTAAAAAGTTAAAAAAATTGCAAACGGACAGTTGGCTCGCCTTTTATCTACCTCCTACATCTCCCAATTTTCCATTTTGACTGGGCTCAAACTTCAAATTCACCGCCATAGATTTGTTCTTCTTTAACTTTGTGTTGCTCTCTCTGCAACTCGCCACCGTCAACCCACGAACACTGGATCGAATGGGCGTGTTTCTGTTTCTTTCTTCGGGCGTTGAACTTAAACCCCCTTCTTTGAGGTGGGTTTAATTGCTTTTGTTCCATTCTTCTCCACAATACAATTTTTCTGCCCGTTGGATTTCTGGGTTTTGTTCTCCGAGTTCCTGGGATCAGGAGCTGAGTTCCTGATGCGGCAGCGGAGAATCCGTTGAAGATGAGAGGACATCCCCTGAGCCCCACGGAACCTAGACATCGCTTGTCTTTTTCTTCCAAGTGAGTATCTCTCGCCGGCTGCAAAATCCTCATGTATTGTTGTCTTGATTATGCTACTTTACTTTCAATTTCTCGATGGGCGATTCAATCTGCTTGCTGTTCCGTTTAAACTTCTCGATGTTAGCTTCTAATAGTTGTGCTCTGCTCGTACGGGAATGTTTGACTTCGAACTTCGATCTTCATCTTCTACATAAACTTTGTCTCTTTATCTTTCTCCCTTGAATTTCGCTAATTTGGCGTCAGTGAGTGCTACCCCGTGGGTGTCGGTGAATGTGACTTACCGAGCAAGATTTGCATATTAATGGCTGAGACTCGAGTAGTTAGAACTTATGGAGCTTGAGCTGTCACTTATTTAAATAAGGTAAATCAAATCTAAATCTGAGCGTAATGCGTTAGAAGACAATTTAATTACGAGCGAGGGATCTCTACATATGAAGCTTTCCGCTAGTTGGATTGTTTCTGAAATATGTCCTTTTTCCCATTAAATTGTCTTTCAATCTTTACGAATTTACATTATGAGATATGAGACGTTTCCTAGCAAAATTAAAATCAGGAACAATAAGTTTGTCTTTTGTTCTGGGAAACTGCGACCAATTTCAAAACTATTTTTGTTGTGCCTATTTCTCTGTTTTACTGGATGTTCTTCTTTCACTATAGGAATGGATACATGCAAATTTGCTAATATTGTCTTGAATGTCATCTGAAGCAGTGAAGAAACAAGCAAGAAAAGGTTCCAAAGAATTAAAGAGAGGGCCCTCCACATTCCCATTCGCGACAGGATTTTGAACTGCAAACCTTCGTTAAAACTCGTGCTGGTTATTGTAGTATTAGGAACAATAGTGACATTCTTCCATTCTCCTGCTGTTCATATTTCAGATCATCCATTAAAATATGGATCTCGGTACGTCATTTTTTTTACTGGCTTTCAAGTGCTTCAGTTAAAACACATCTTCTTGTATTTCCCTAATGTTACTGGATCTATATATGCAATTCCACTTTGTAGCTTTACTGACTATGAGAAATGAAACATAAACGAAAATGCATATTAATGCAGAATGTGAAACTGGGAGAAACACACATTGAGGAAACTAGATAAGAGATCTAATGGTGATAGGGGAATTTGTCGGCTGCAAATTATGTAGAAGATTATGATATTCTGATCTGCTTTCGTTATTAATTATCTGGTCTTAGTTTACCCTTTGAATCTTCTGCACAAAGTAATAGTTTGCAAAGTATATTTCTTTTTCTCCTCCTAGGAAAAAGTATTCTTGTCTTGGCATATTACTATTTATCCGTGACAACTTATGCACTTCAAATTCTAATAATCCAAATTTGTAATATTTGAGTGAGAAGTTTAGTTGCTCACTTGCAAGGTTTTATAGCAGATGGACAGGTAGTGATGCTCATTATATATCCTTTTCGGAAGTCAACTGGGATGAAGTTTCTGATGTTGTAGAATCACTTACTGACCGGGACAAATATCTGGGAATTGGCTTGCTGAACTTTAATGATAGCGAGGTTGACCATTGGAAACAACTCTTTCTGGAAGCGGAGCATGTTGTTCTTCAACTAGACCATGCAGCCAACGACTTAACATGGGAAGCCCTATACCCTGAATGGATTGATGAGGAAGAAGAATTCGAGGTCCCCTCTTGTCCTTCTTTACCTAAGCTTCAAATTCCTACGAAACCCCGAATAGATCTTGTGGCCGTGAAGCTTCCATGTGACAAGTCAGGTAGGTGGTCAAGAGACGTGGCTCGGTTGCACTTGCAACTCGAAACAGCAAGGGTTGCTGCATCTGCTAAAGGGAATCGTTTTGTACATGTCCTTTTGGTGACCAAATGCTTTCCTATCCCAAATCTCTTCCGATGCAAAGAACTTATCGCACATGAAGGGAATGTGTGGCTTTATAGACCGGACTTGAATGTCTTGAGGGACAAACTAATGCTCCCCGTTGGATCATGTGAACTGTCAGTTCCTCTAAAGGCTAAAGGTTTGTGCTAACCCATTATTACTTCATGCATATGATCTTCATGGGGTTACCCAAGGTGATCTGTAGGCGTATTGTCGTCAACCTTTCAATTGCCTTAAAAGTCAGCTGGAAATGGTCATAACTCATAAGTCTATTTGAAAAGTATATTATATTCTATGGATCAAATCTGGAAGTATAGATAAGAGATCAAATCTGGAAATACACAATATAGATATAGTATTAGGTATGTTATTGCTATATTTACTTAGAGAGACTTTATTGCTATATTTACTTGAGAGACTAACTGACCAAAACTTTGCGAACAGAATACTTTTACTCAGAAAGAGCGAATAGAGAAGCATATGCAACAATTTTGCACTCTGCACATGTATATGTCTGTGGAGCTATTGCGGCTGCTCAGAGTATCCGAATGACTGGTTCGACACGGGATCTTGTAATACTTGTTGATGAAACAATTACTGAGTACCACAGAGGAGGCCTCGAAGCAGCTGGTTGGAAGATCTACACAATTCAAAGAATCAGGAACCCAAAGGCTGAACGGGATGCATACAATGAATGGAACTACAGCAAATTCCGTCTTTGGCAGTTGACAAATTATGACAAGATAATTTTTATAGATGCCGACCTACTCATTCTTAGAAATATTGATTTCCTCTTCGAGATGCCTGAGATAACTGCAACAGGAAACAATGCAACATTATTCAACTCAGGAGTTATGGTGATCGAACCATCAAATTGCACGTTTCAGCTGCTAATGGATCACATCAACGAGATCGAATCTTACAATGGCGGTGACCAGGGGTATCTAAACGAAATTTTCACGTGGTGGCATCGCATACCAAGGCACATGAACTTCTTGAAGCACTTCTGGGAAGGTGATGAGGAAGAGAAGAAGGAGATGAAAACTCGTTTATTCGGAGCCAACCCTCCAATCCTCTATGTCCTCCATTATCTCGGCAATAAACCTTGGCTTTGCTTCCGGGACTACGACTGCAATTGGAATGTAGACCTTCTGCTGGAGTTTGCTAGCAATGTTGCGCATAAGAGATGGTGGAAGGTGCACGATGCCATGCCCGAAAATCTGCAGAAGTTCTGTTTGCTTCGATCGAAGCAGAAGGCGCAATTGGAGTGGGACCGAAGGCAGGCCGAGAAAGGAAACTACACGAATGGTCACTGGAAAATAAAGATCAAGGACCCTCGATTGAAAACATGCTTTGAAGATTTTTGCTTCTGGGAGAGTATGTTGTGGCATTGGGGTGAAACAAACTGGACAGACAATTCTTCTGTTACTCCACCTCCTACTTCCACCACTACTACAGTGTCTCTCTCATCCCTGTAAAACTTTTTGTTTTTGTTTTTACTTTTCCTTTGAATTCATTTATCATTGAGATTATACTATGACAGTAGTTAGTAGTGAAAGTTACATATAAAGCAAGTGCTTCTTCTTGTTGCTGAAGCTCAGCTTCCTCTTCTGCCCGGACGGTTTACTTGGCTCTCCATGAAAAATGTAACTCAGAAATATAGGGGACTATTTAAGTGTTGCTTTCATTTCAGAAGCAATTGCCTATCTTCAAGAGCAAATAATTAGTAAATATGTATATTTTAACAGTGGCTTTATAAAATATTTTTTAGTTCTTAAATTTTATGAGGTTTCAATTATCTTGTCAGATTTTGAATAATGTCTATGCCGCTAACACCAGTTGATGGAGTGTAGATGCAACAAATTATTTCTTAAAATTTGGACGAGATTATATGATATGGTAGCTAATTGGATGGTCAACCTGAGTAAAACTTGGTAGCTAATTGGATGGTCAACCTGAGTAAAACTTGGTAGCTAATTGGATGGTCAACCTGAGTAAAACTCGGTAACCTAAACGTTAGAGGTTCAATCTTTCGTCCCATATTTGTTGTACTAAAAGATAGTTCCCATATTTGTTGTACTAAAAGATAGTTAATTAGATGGTGGATTTGGGAGGTTATTTGATTATATTTGTTGTTAATATGTAATGATTAATGACTATTACATAATAGGTAAGAATTGATTTTAATAATGTTTTTTGAGTACGACGTGTTGGGGAGGGGCTTCGAACTCACGAACCTTTTATTTTTTTAATTTTAGTAACTCACAACCTCATGATTGGAGGTATATGCCAATTAAGTACGAGATTTTGAGTCTCGCGTATCTACCATTTCACCGCCAAGACATCTTGAAAGTGAATCATATTCCATGAATATGATATCTATCTAGTGTGATGTATGGAATATATGACAAAAGTGGAGTGTTAGAGTATTTCTATTGCTCGGTCATGTCATATAAGTCCGAGTCAGACATCCAATTGCTTCGATTTGAATTATCCGGAGGATGCCTTATTATTATATCAAAAAGATGGACAATCAAACCTATTTCTCGATTCAATAGAAGCCTATGCTCGCTTTGACAATAATAATAATGTTAGTTAGAAGAATTAATGGGATCATTTGACTCAATTATATGAATTGATTTTTTTTTAAATACAACAACGTGTAGATTCAATTACGTGAATTAATTTTGTTTTAAAAAATACACAAATTATTTTTTCCTTTTTTAATACAACAACATGTAGAGATGAAGATTCAAACTCACGACTTTTTTAATTGGAGATTAGTGCTTTAACCTTGAGCTCACATAGACAACTAATCTAGTCCTCTCTTTACTTAGTCCAAATAACGAGTTCCGATTATAGGGATCCACAACGTGAGCCATACGACATCCATTTCAGGAAAAAAAATTAACATAAATAGTTAATAGGATAGATTAGAATAAATTAATTTACATTATTTGGAACCATATTACCAAAAATTAGTTCATTAATTAGACATGGTTTGTACGGAAAAACGTATCAATTATATAGATTTATATGTTAGTTATGCAACTTGATAAATAAACCGACCTTAGCTCAGTTGGTAGAGCGGAGGACTGTAGTGAGGTTTCTCAGATATCCTTAGGTCGCTGGTTCGAATCCGGCAGGTCGGATTTTATTTTTCTCTCATTTTGCACGTAGAATTCCTAGAAATAATTCAGTTAAACAAAATCAAATACTATTTATTCTCATGAAATTTCTGGAACATTTTGTATACAAATATCAATATCATCTCTGGTGCCTTCAAAAAAAATTTTAAAAAAAATCATTTCCTTCCCTCCATCCACATATTATTCTGCTAACGCCCATTGCTCATAGATTTCAGGCGGTATTCAATTCAAGTTCCAAGAGCAGGGATGGTCTTGGTTACGGCCCGAAATTTCAGACTCTCTGCAGTTTCAAATTCACCAATTCTTCCAGAGACTGGCTTCAGATGGTCTTTAATCTTGCCTAGAAAAATTTCCTTCCCATTTGTTGAGCATCCGCTTCCTTTTAAGTTGAGTAATCCACTTATAGTTCATGCCAGAAAGAGAAATTCAGAATCGGAGCCAGTTCTCAAACGAAACATTGTCGAGGAAGTGTCGATGGACGAAGAAGAGGACATTTATCTCGATGAACTTGAAGATGGTAAAAACAAAAACCCTCTCTCGATTTCTCCCACTAGTTTCTAATTAATGTTAGATTAGACAGGTCTTAGATAAATAAATTACGGGACACTTTCTTGATTGCATAGATGAGATAATGGACGATGATGGCGAAGATTACTTTGAAGAAGAATATGTGGAGGATAATAATGCTGAAGTTTATGTAAGATTTCCGCCTCGTAGTATGGAGATTTTGAGCTGAGAATTTTAACGCAAATCCTTGATTTGTTTTAGTTTTATCTGAAGGTAGGGGATGGGGGGGAAGGAGGTGGAATTTCCCTTGCCGGGACATGGTGGGATAAAAAAGCACTGGCTATAGCTGAAGAAGTCATTCTTTCTTTTGATGGCGAGTTGAAGATTTATGCCTTCAAAACAGTCTCTAATTCCACTGTTCAAGTGCGCATTGAAAAGCTTTCGAACAAGTAAGTTTTGCAATCCCTGTAGTTTTGTGTGTGTTTCTTTTTATGTTCTTTTAGAAGTTAAATGAAAATGCATTGCACCTATTTGAATATTACACTGAGGTTTGATTTTCTTGCAAGATAATGGTTTCTTGTTGCTGCATTTATAAGAATGTAGTGCCATCTGCAAGCTCCTCCTACTTGCTGTCTTCTAAAAGGGTTGTTTGAGTTATGTTGATGTTAAAAACATAATAGAGGGTCGCAAATCTTAGCTTCCACGGCAAAACAATATAGCAATAATAATAACAAAAATAGGAAAGAGAGATAACATCGAAAAATATACATTTGTTCAGTTGTTTCTGCTATTTTATAGGTTTCACTATCATGAATAGGAGAATATTACTCTAACACTACCAAGACAAGTTTTCTCACTGTTTTTCTCTCTAAAAACAAGACACAAAACCCTTCTCCTCTAATCACCTGAGCCTCCCCGAAATCCCCTCAACCCACGTACCTTTTCAGGAAAGAAAGATTACTAAGTTTTATGGAGTATGTTGCTCAGGCTGGAAAATTCACCTTGCTTCCAGTATTGGAAGGCTCGGCTCTCTAGATAGATATTCACATTTGGCATACTCATGCCCAACCCACGGGTTTGGAATCTTGTTCTACCATTGATGGCATGGCATGCAAGACCGTGTGCTAGCAACACCCACTTGTCTTTAACCAGATTTTTTTATGGGCTTTTGTTTAGACTCTAAAACTTAACAGTTGAAATTACATTCTCAGTTGGGAAATGGAAGTTCTTTTTGCTTTCAAGTTAATCAAGAGAGAATCATTATGATTTAGATTGAAGTTTTCCTCCTGATATTTGTGTTCTTACTGAGCCTGTTTCACAACACAAGTCAAGGCCTTAAAGCAGAATAGGATTTCATTTTTCATAATCCATATTACTTGAACTATTTCACATCAATCCAAAGGCATTCTCGATATTAAAGATGTTACAACTTACAAGTTGAACTGTTGAAGTCTACTTTAAGCATACAGGAAACGTGTTACATTTTAGATGTTGTTTTCCAAGTTTACTGTCGGTGTGTCTGTTCTTAGTAAGACTAGCAACACCCACATTTCTCTAACCAAAATTTTGACAGGTTTGTTTGGACTTCACAACTTAACAGTTTTAATTATATTCTAAGCTGGAAATGGAGATGCCTTTTGCTTTCAGGTTAACCAAGAAAAAATATCATGATTGGGCTTCAAGTTTGCCTTGTGAAATTAGTGTTGAACCTGTCTCACAAGTCACAACACAAGTCAAAGCAGAATAGGATTTTATTTTCCATACTCCTTGCTACTTGAATGATATCACATCAATTCGAAGGATTTTTGGATATTAAAGCTGTCACAATTTGAAGTCTACTTTAAGCATAAAGGGAAATGTGTTACATTACATTTTAGATTTTCAATGTTTTCCCAAGTTTACCGTCATTCCCTGTGTTCTTGGTAAGACTAAGGACCATTTCCTGGGTTTTAATTTCCAACAATGGACCTCAGATCTGGTTCCCCCAGTATGGAAGATATTGAGGCTTTTTCTTCAACATATCGAACACGATTGGATGAAGCAGAGCTTGCTAAATCTGTGCCAGAGAACATATCTTTAGAGGTATGCTTCCTTTTTTCCTGCTTTAATTCCCTCATTTCTTTCTTCTCATCAACCAATCTATCTACCTTTAGAGGTAGCTTCTGAATGAGAATTGTTTATTCACTTCGATTGCATTAGTTTCCTAAATTGCCAAGAGAGAAAGAGAATTGCTTTTTTCAGAATTACTCCTCTTTAAGCTTTTAGGTCTAAATGGATGTTTATCCTTCCTACATTATAAGGTCTCATCTCCTGGGGTTGAACGGGTTGTTCAGATTCCTGATGAGCTGGACCGGTTCAAAGAAAGACCATTGTACGTGAAATACACAAATGATATAGCTACAGCTGGTTCCTTCTCAGAGAGCGATGGGGTTTTCAAACTTGTGTCGTTTGACTTGGAAGCAAGATGCTGTTCTTGGAGTTTAGCAGACGTGAGGATAAATAGAGAGAAGGCAGGGAAAGGAAGACCACTAAGCAAAAAGCAAAGAGAGTGGCGTTTGGAGACTCCCTTTGATTCATTACGTTTGGTTAGGTTGTATTCTGATTTTGATATGTAATAAAATTTTGGTTGGAATTTGGCACCCCTCATTCGAGGTGTCATACCCCTCGGTTGATTTTAAGATCGAAAATTTGTTGTTGATAATTTTTACCACCGGAAAAAATTTCCAGTTGCCCCTTGTTATATGTTAGTCTTGTATAAACTTAGAGATATTAAGGAGTCGAGCTTATGTGGAGTAATTAGTAAATGAGTTTGCTTCCTTAAAGTATGAGTTTGTTAATCTCAAGATTATATAAATCTATATTAAACCCATCATTTCTTCTATATAGTGATCTCTACAAGTAAACTATACCAAGGCTGCGTTTTGTTGGCAAGACAAAAAATGCATTTGCCATGACAAAAATTCTTATCAATTTAAATTAGTGATTCAGTGTTTTTGGAGAGCAAAACACTTAAAAAGCTCTAGGTGAAAAAATACTTATTGTGTGGTTTAAGCCCACATGTTCATTGGAGAAGCACTTAAAAATACTTCAAGGGTATAAAACTAAACATCAAAATGGCTTGTCATCAAGTATTTTATTATTATTGTTGTTAGTTTTCTAAAATAACTTATTTAAAAAGCACTTATAAACTTACTTTTTATACAGATACAAGTTTCTATAATTTAAGTAGTACACAGACATTCCAACTGTGGACTGGCAGACTTGAAGAATCCATCCTTTTAGTCGAATTTGGAACCTTCACCTCAAACATATTGTACTGCTTTCAATAGGATACTTTACCCTTTCTTACTCTATCAATTTCTCTATTTTATTTTGTTCGTTTTGAAATCCCATTTTGAAATCGAACTTTAAGACCAATTTTCTTATTTTAACATCGTTGTACATCAATTGCAGGTTGTGATACACGGTAAACTGTAATGCCAGGAAATTCATACCTTATCTGTAACGAGCAAAAGGGCAATTGGCAGAGGCTCTCCTCGTTCTGTCCCTGGTGGAAAACGACCAATCAGCCTCTGCCTCTTCCACAGCGAAGCTTCATAAGAAAAAGAAAAAGAAAAAAAAGAGGGACCATTTTGACCACAGAGCAGAAGAGTCCACGCCGAGTGATGAATGGAAAAACGGCTCCTTTTGTCGTCAGTTTTAACTTGCTTACAATATTTTATTCCTTCCATAATATTTTCATGACTCCCTACTTCTTTTAGGCTAACAACTCACTAATCAATTACATGCATGGTAATTAGCAAAAGGATTAAAGTAGGAGGAGAAAAGGAAGATACATCTTTTATTTTTTTCTATCTAAAGTTGTTACAAAAAGTATATTCAGGCCGCAGCCAAGGGAAAAGGCCAAAAAAGTTAGCTTTTTTTTTTTTTTTTTTTTTTTTTTTTTACTTTCTGCTTTATTGACCTATTTCATTGTCTTTACAAATTTGTAATTTTGCAGATTAATGGAAGGCTCTCACAGAGATAGAGAGAGGGAAACCAATATGTGTAAATGAGGGGTATCAGGTAGAAATGAAAACTTCTAAGTTAAAAGAAGGGCAAGGGGGTTGGTGTGGGTGATGGAAAGCAGTGACTGCACTGCATGCGCACACTATTGTCATTATCGTTTATAAAACTCCAATCTGTATTTCCTTTTCAAGACCAGCACATAAGGAAAAATATCTATAATTCTTTTGGAGAATATATAATCCACTCAAGGCTGTGGCCTTTGGGGGGCTTTTAGTACTGATGAGGCCGCTTGCTGGGATGGAGCCGGGGAGAGGCCCAGGGGCTGTGTGGGGGTGGCTTCTCATTCTCATCGTCGGCTTATGGGCAGTCGCCGAGGGGTTCCCGGAGAAGGATCTGGTTGGGAGGCTTCCCGGCCAGCCGAAGGTCAGTTTCAGACAGTTTGCAGGTTATGTCGATGTCGACGTTGATGCCGGGAGAAGCTTGTTTTACTACTTTGCTGAAGCTCAGCAAGATCCACATCTCATGCCCCTCACTCTCTGGCTCAATGGAGGTTTGCTTCTGTTTTTTCACTGTTATGAGTATATCATGTGATGTCCGTTTCTCATTTCTGCATAAGAATTATTTTTATTTAGGTCAAATTAATTTGATCCTTGTGGTTTGAAACATAATTTTAATTTCATCTTTGAAAATTTAAAAGTTTCCATTTAATCTCTATTATTTTGACTTAGTTTTATTTAATTCTTATAATTTAGTTAAACTTCATCGAATTGTTTCTAAATTGTCTTTTACCCACCCGAAAACCTACCCTTTTTATCCTTCATTGATTCTTAGCCTTAAACCATAACTTTATACTTACTAAAGTATAGTCAATCAAATAGAAACGTCAATTCATTGTCATGTAGATTAAAACCGTACCACGTATTTAATATGGGTAATGATAATAATAACAATGTGTGAACTTTGACTGAATCATAAAAAATCATATTAAAAGTTCTAAAAGTTTAGAGATTAAATTGAAACTAAGTCCAAATGTATTTATGATAAATAAACCTTGAAACTTCGAGAGATCTGTGAAAAATAATGGTACAGTTTGGATCAAGTACAGCAGAAAATGTTTCTTTCTGGTTCTCTGTTTGGATCTCTTGAGAGAATCGATTATATTAAATGCTTCAAAAGCCATTATTTTTTAATAAATATGCAGGTCCAGGTTGCTCCTCCGTTGGCGGGGGTGCCTTTACAGAGTTGGGTCCATTTTATCCTGAAGGTGATGGTCGAGGCCTTCGAAGAAACTCCATGTCCTGGAATAAAGGTACCTTTTTTCTTTTTTAATTAAAACTAACCAAATTCATGTGTAACCTCCCAACTTTATTATTATAAAATTCTTATATAATGTTGTGCTGAATTGACTTTATTAGCCTCGAATCTACTGTTTGTGGAGTCTCCTGCGGGGGTAGGATGGTCATACTCGAATACAACTTCTGACTACACTTGTGGCGATGCCTCCACTGGTAATTTCCCTTCTTGAACTTCAAATTTATTTTAGTTGATAAACTTTAAAGAGTTTTGTTTTATTAGTCAGAAATCAGAATTTTGAGATTGGATCTGTGCAACTTTGGCAGCCAGGGACATGCTTACCTTTATGTTGAAATGGTATGACAAGTTTCCAGCTTTCAAAGATAGGTCATTTTTCCTTACAGGGGAAAGTTATGCAGGTAAATTTGGAATATTTTTGTTTTCTTTCTTTCTTGTTTTTTTAATCTTTGTACTTTTAAAATATTTAGTTTGGTCCTGTACTTTCAAATTTGGTTCATTTTAATCTTTGTACTTTGAGAATGTGACCATTTTTGGTCCTTTCATTTTATTTTAAATCTCATTTTTTCTATTACAATTTCAACACCACAATACAATCAATATATTTATTAAAATGTAAACATGACTTTATACTAATTAGTTTTCGTTAGGTGTAAAATTTGTGTTTAAATCTTGCGAAGAGTTAGGGACCAAAATGAACATTTTTTAAAAGTACAAAGACTAAAATGAACATTTTCAAAATACGTTGATTAAAATGAACAAAAATTAAAAGTATAAGGACTAAAATGAACATTTTCAAAGTACAGAAACTAAAATGAACCAAAGTTAAAAGTATAGAGACCAAAATAATATTTTAACCCTAAACTTTTAAAGGTGGTAAGTTTTGTCTTCGTATTTTAAAAATATTATTCTTATAGATCTCTAGTTAAACTTTCAATTTTATCTTTACGCCACCCAGACCATTAAACCTTTATTTTACCTTCAATTTGCTAGATAAACACTTAACGCTAACGGAGTTAATAATGATAATAAGCCATTACACGAAAATTGAAAAGTTGATAGGTTTATTGGAAATTTTAAACTACAAAAAATGAGATAAATACAACTTTAAAAATTCAAGAAACTATTTTGAATAGGACCAAATAGAGACATGCTTACGTGTAATTTAACTTTGTTTGTTTCTTCAACTTTAGCTGCGAAAAAGTAAATTAGGAAATGAAATGAAAAGAAAAAAGATATTTATTTGATGCAGGCCATTACATCCCTCAACTAGCTGATGCAATACTGGACTACAACATTCAGTCAAAGGGTTTCAAGTTCAATATGAAGGGAGTTGCAGTAAGAAATTAAAAACCCTTATCGTCTCTATTAATTTCTAGATCCATCACTGATCGATTTTATTAACTAATTAATGGACATACAGATTGGGAACCCATTACTTAATCTGGACAGGGATGCCCCAGCAACCTACGAATTCTTTTGGTCTCACGGGATGATTTCGGATGAAGTTGGGCTTGCAATCATGAGAGATTGTGATTTTGATGATTATGTGTTGACAAACCCTCACAATGTAAGCAAATCGTGCGACGAAGCCATGTCCGCAGCCAACAGCATTGTGGGCGAGTACATTAACAACTATGATGTTCTTTTGGATGTCTGTTACCCCTCCATTGTCCAGCAAGAGCTCAGATTGAAGAAACTGGTTCGTACAAATAATACATCTTTTTCTTTCTTTGTTTTGTTTTTTCTTTTTATGGCCTTTTTCAGTTTTTGGTTTTTGGGTTTAATTTCTCTGTTGCAGGCAACTAAAATAAGTATGGGAGTTGATGTTTGTATGACCTATGAAAGGCATTTCTATTTCAATTTACCGGAAGTTCAAAAGGCTCTTCATGCCAATCGGACTAATTTGCCCTATGAATGGTCCATGTGCAGTGAGTAAGCCCACTTTCTCTTTTCAGCTTAAATTATTAGTTTAATCTAATCATCAACTTTTGATTGCTGTGTGTGACTATTTATATAATTTATATTTCTAAACTTTGAACCAAAAAAATTTCGATCACATAATATGTTTATTAAATCAATGTTGGCTGATTTTGGCATCATGTGGGAGACAGAGAAAAGAAAGTTGACAGTACGCAATTAGGCAAAAATAAGAAAACATTCTGCAAACCAACTCTATCTTGTCTAGTTATTTACTTTGTTTTATCAAATTTTTTATCACACAAAATGTCATGTCATCATTTAATTACTAAAGTCACAATTCATAATTCATTATTGTACCTTACTTTCTAAAATTCAAAACCTAGCTAGAGTGAATTATCCAATACCAATTAAACTTTTTCAATTACTCTGAGGTGAAGTTATTGCTAAACACACTCTTAACTCTAAATCTTGCATTTTGGTTTAACTTTGAGCAGCATATTGAATTACAATTACGACGATACAAACATCAACATGCTTCCCTTGCTGAAGAGAATAGTCCAAAACCACATCCCAGTTTGGATCTTCAGGTACATTAATTATACCCAAATTAATTACTGTTGGAAACAGCTTTTGAATATTGAAAATGAATGAATGAATGAATATACGCAGTGGGGATGAAGATTCAGTGGTGCCACTGTTGGGGTCTAGGACGCTAGTCCGGGAGTTGGCTCATGACCTTAAATTGAAGGTCACAGTACCCTACGGAGCTTGGTTCCACAAGGGGCAGGTCGGCGGATGGGCAATCGAATACGGCAATATTCTGACATTTGCCACGGTCCGAGGGGCATCCCATATGGTACCCTACGCCCAGCCCTCCAGAGCTCTCCATTTGTTCTCTTCATTTGTGAGAGGCAGGAGGCTCCCCAATTCAACTCGCCCTTCTATTCATGATTAACAACAAAATCCAAAAGTCCAAACCCAATTTCGTTGTGTTTGTTTTTATATATGTTGCCTTGATATAAATAACATCATATTTAAAGAGTGGAATGCAAGACTTTATTAGAATGGGGAAAACACACACCATTCATATATTTGCATTTCCTTCATTCTACTATGTTGAGAAATTACAACGCATATATATAGCTTTATATACACACTCAGCCATGTATTATTGAGGTTAATTGGATTCAAATCAAATATATGTATATATATATGTGTGTATGCTTCGTGAGAAGAGAAACAAAGCTTGGGAAGCAAAAACCAAACCCCAAGTTTTGTAATGCACACAAGCATTATGCTTAGCATGGAAGCCAAGTCTTTTTTTTCCCCCCCACAACTTCACTTCCAAAATTTCTCTCTAGGTAGCTATATAAAAACACTTCCCATTTTACCAACTTCTCCATAGCCAGGCCTGCCTTTCTTTGTTTATCTTACAAAATAGTTCTGAGATTCAATGGCCTCTATCGATAATAATATTGACTACTATTCCCCATATTTTCCCCTACAACCTTATCATCCTTTTCGGCCTCCACCACCTCAGAAACCAGTTGCTCCTCCATGTCCTCCGCCACCATGTCCTCCGAAGCCAATTGCTCCTCCGCCACCACGCAAGCCAATTACGCCGCCTCCGCCACCTCAGAAACCAATTGCTCCTCCACCGCCACGCAAGCCAATTACACCGCCTCCACCACCTCCAAAACCAGTTGCTCCTCCGCCGCCACGCAAGCCAACGACGCCGCCTCCACCACCTCCAAAACCGGTTGCTCCTCCGCCGCCACGCAAGCCAACGACGTCGCCTCCGCCACCTCCAAAACCGGTTGCTCCTCCACCACCACGCAAGCCAATTACGCCGCCTCCACCACCTCCAAAACCGGTTGCTCCTCCACCGCCACGCAAGCCAATTACGCCGCCTCCGCCACCTCCAAAACCAGTTGCTCCTCCACCTCCACACAAGCCAATTACGCCGCCTCCGCCACCTCAGAAACCAGTTGCTCCTCCGCCGCCACGCAAGCCAATCACTCCTCCTCCGCCACCACAGAAACCAGTTGCTCCTCCGCCTCCACACAAGCCAATCACTCCTCCACCGCCCCCAAAACCGGTTGCTCCGCCACCACCACGCAAGCCAGTTACGCCTCCACCACCCCACAAGCCAATGGCACCCCCACCACCATACAAGCCAATATCTCCCCCATCTCTGCCGCCGCCGCCTTCCCCGGACAACCACCCGACGGTAATAATCGTAGTGTTTGTGTCATTGGGTGGGCTTTTCCTGCTTGCATTCATGGCAGCCGCACTATTCTGTTTTGTGAAAAAGAGAAAGGAGAAAAGTGTGGAAGAAACAGATATCATACACATTGAGGAACACAGGAAGATCAAAGAGGCCATAGTTGCAGGACCCCATGGATCATACCAAACTGTGGTGCTATCAGTTGAAGATGACGTCCACGTTGATGAAGAAATCAGAAGGAGCGAAAAGGTTGATGATAAAGGGTTGCATCGTATGCACGAAGCAGGCGATCCAAGCACCATACAAGAGCCAACACTTTCATCTTCCACTCATCATCATCCTCATCAAAAGCCTTCCTAAAAACCACAAAATTTTAATCACTTTCGACAAAACAAGTTTAATAAAATATAAACAAAACCCCAACTATATATATGTGATTATTCGTACCGATAATAAACTGATTTGATTTTTTTTTTTCTCTTCCTTTTCCTGAAAAATGTGGTTTGTGTCAATATACCCTAATGTAATTGTCATATTGAATTCTCGTAAAATGGATGAAGATGTTATTGATTTTAAACAAATTTGTTTTAAATTTGACTCAAACAAAGGTAAATATGTTTTAGGCGGGTCTACTATTCTCTTTCTGCTTACTGAAATTCAGCTCCAATTCATAATCTTTTAAGTATTTCTCAAATTGATCTTTAATTTTTTGAAATTCTCGATGTTACTCCTAATCTACCACGAAAATCTCACGTTCACATCCTTTAAAAAATGGTTAAAATTTATTAATGAATAGCTGGGTTTTTTTTTTTTCTGGTGAGATATGTTAACGAATTGACATATCATTAAATTACTTTTTATTAACATAATTGAATCATAAATATATCACTGGACTATTACTTGACACAAAAATATAACTGGATCATCAGCAAAATCTATTTCTTCTAGACGTACTCATACTAATGTGTCGACTAATATGTCAAAAATAAATATATAATGACTCATCAAACTTTTTTATTAACAAATTATAAACATACTTTTTTTCAAAGTACATATAAACATACCTTTTATGAAAAGAATTGATGGAAATTTTTAATATATTATTAGTAAACTTGAGAATTTTGAAAGATTATCTATAAAAACTTTTTTTTTTCTTAAAAGATTATAGACGGTATGATATGTTTAGCATATTATTTTAAAATATTATATAAGTTAAAGTTAATGCTTGCTAGCCACGTGACTACCTATTGGAAAAATTCCTCCCTTGACTTCAACATTTTAATGAATTGAAATTAATATTATTGTTTGAGTTCCTTTATAAAAAAAGAGAGAAATATATATATACACACTTAGTTTATTTTTATTATTATTTAATTAATTGTCATATCTTATATCTTATTTATTGTAGTTCAAATTAATTGCTTCTTGAACGGAATGAGGAATGGGTGGGTAGGTATGAGAATTTAAACTTTTGACTTTTATTTTCAGAGATATTTTTTTAGTGGCAAGGATTTAAACATCAATTCCACTTCAAGGGAGAAGTTATATGCTTTTATCCAACCTTTATGGGAGATTACTAATATTTATTTTTTAAAAATTATTAATATAATATTTAATAACTTGTTTTAGTTGAGTATCAAGAGCCATTTGTTATCCTATTTTAGATTTTTTTTAAGAGTGAATATTTGTTTGACATATTTGTTTTTTAAAATTATTTTTATATTCTATGATCAAACTCGTGGAAATTTTGAAGACAATATTTTTTATTTTGATAGAGTTTTCAATTTTAATTTTTAAACTTTAAAATTCACGTAAAAAAAAGAATAATTTCCTTTTTATAAAATTGTGTCATTTTTGTTAAAATTAAAAGATGTAAAACACATTATATTATAAATTATATAAGATTATACAATAATCACTATACAAAATTTATAATACATACATTAATAAATTAATTAATAAAATTTTATATTGAACTAAATATTTAGTTAGTAACTCCCAATAATTTACAAATATATTATTAAACACACTTTGAACTTTTTTTTAAATTGAGATTCAATTTTTAAATCTATTACCAAACACATATTTCGAAAATACTAAAAACATGAATACAATTATGTTTTTCCTAAAATCAATATTTTGTAGGTACAACTCCTACAACTAAAACCCAATATTGAAAACATTTAAAATAATGAGAATTATTATAATTATAATTAACAATTATTTTCATAAGTATATATGAAAAATTTAAGTCTAAATCTCTATCTTATAGTAGATTATTGGCACTTTAGCTCTTTAAGCAAATTTACAGAGGAAATGGAATACTTTTTTGAATATAGAGGGTGGCATTTAATTTGTTGCTCTCGATAGAGAAAAGCTTCTCCAAAGTTTTTTTTTTATGATCAAATAAGGTTTACAAGGAAATCTATTTTTTTTTCCCATAAATATTTATACTAAAACTAAAATTGACAACCATCTCACTACCAAAAAATAGTAGAGCACCCACTCTCTCAAATTTGTATACATACAGATTAAATTTGTATATATCTTATATAATAAAATTACATAAAAGTACTTTAAAAATAGTGTGTTAATAGGTGATAATTTTATTACCCTTTGATATGAGAATGAAACGTTCGCATTTATGTAGTTATATTAAAAATTAATTACTTGAGTTCTAAAATATAATATTTTTTTAGTAAAAGTCATAAGTTTTAAATTATTCGTATTTTGGAAAAAAAAAACATATTTCTTACTTATTACAGAAAGCGGAAAAAGATTTGGTGCAGGCCACCCACCCCCCCTTCCTTTCACAAGGATTTACATTTAGTCCACGTGGCAGGAAAAAACAATCGTCTTCTTTAACACCTCACTCTTCAACTTCCGTCTTTATAGAAAGATTCCAGCTCTACGCGAACCCTTCTGCAAAAGCTGTTAAAAAGAATGTTTATTTGTTTCTTTGATTTTTTGATTTTTTGTTCTACACCACAAAAATTAAATTTTTTCCAAAAGAAAAATTAAAGACGTTATTTGATAAATTTAAATTTGATTATCCAACACTGACAATTCCCACGGACGGTGGCTTAACTAGCAAGAAAAAAGTTCTAGCATCTAAGCAAAATTTCTTCTTTTTTTTCCCCCTAATTTTCTATAAAATTACACCCAAAAAAAAAAGGGATAGAAATAGAAGTAGAACTAGGAGAGTATTGGGATCTCCTTGTTAAAAATCCAGCTGAACTTGACCCCATGCGGCTTCAACTTCTTGGCTCGCTCATCGGCTCGCTCCTGAAGCTTCCTGATTCTGGGCGCCAAGCCGCAGACGAAGTCCTGAGCCCGATGCCCCTCGCCCGTCAATCCCTCCAACGTCTCCAACCCCCACCGTTGGATCAGCACCTCCAATATGTCGGCGTAGTCGTTAGCCGTGTAGATCCCGAGCCGCTGAGCCACGGCGGAGAAGTGCTCGAATAGCCTGGGGTCGTGCCCATCGTACATCAGGTGCGCCGGCATCGTGATCTTCTTGTGCATCATGTCCGCAATCGCCATCATGGCGCCCGTGGGGTCCACTTCCAGAAGCTTCTGGACTATTCTGCAGTACGCATTCTCGTGGCGCTTCTCGTCTGACGCGATGGTCCCACACAGCCGCGCCAGCAGTGGGTCCCCTCCCTCCTTTGCCAGCCGAGCCGTGTTCCCGTGCGATATGAACGTGGCGCGCTCCTGAAACGACGTGTACACGAATCCCAAGTACGGGTTGTTCTCCGTTCCCGGATCCTGTCGTCGTGGTTCCATACCATATGCCACGTCATACAAACATCAATTTAGCTTCTTCTTCTTTTTTCTTTAATTTAGGAATTCAAACAGAAATTTGATAACAAAATAAAAATTACTGAGGTTGAATTGGGTGAGATTGGAAATGAAATGAAGTAAAATTAGGGATTTGAAGGCTCTGTGGTCTCACCATGCCGGCGCCGATCAAATACTGGACCGTTCTCTCAACCATCTGCATATCGACCCGACCGGAGAGGTAGAGGTAGGTTCGGAGAAGGTCGCCGTGGCGGTTCTCCTCGGCGGTCCAGGTCCGGGTCCAGGTGGCCCACGGGTTGCGGCTGGCGCCGGTCTCGTCCCTGACCCCATCCAGAGTGTTAATCATCGTCTGATACGTCGGCAATGCGTCCTCCGTGATCATGTCGCCGACCAGAACCACAAAGTACTCGTCCGGCAACTCCGCCGTCCGATCCCGCAGAGCCCTAACTTGCTCCGAGAATTCGTCGTACGGCAGGGAGGAATCCGGCAAGAAATCGTGTGGCTGCCAGCACTGATCCACCGGCTTCAGCAGCGGGAGCACACTCTCGCTGGCCCACCCCTCCAGAGACTTGAACACGTCTACTTTTTCCGGCGGCATTGAGTGAGTCCTTCGATCCTTAATCAGAGGCGGAGCCGGCACCGCCACTGCGGAGATTGGCGGCAGAGATGGCCGGAATCTGACGGTGGGAGGCGGCGATTTTAAGCGGAAGTGAGCGAGATTCCGGCGGAGTGGGATCGGCGCATGGGTGGAGAGATGGGCTGAGGGATTCGCTTGCATGACGCTCTGTTAATTTGTGCTCTCTGTTTATTGCGATGCGCTCGAAATTACAGAGATCAATGAATTTATAAAGATGGAGATTGAAGATATTTTTTGTTTTTATTTTCTTATGGTGAGAATTGGAAATATCGGTCGAAACTTAGGAAAAAATAAAAGGGTAATATGGTAATTCTGAGACGTATAATCCGGTGGGTGCTGTGGTTTTCAGGAAGACAGTGGAGAGATCCCATGGGTAGTGGCAAATAGAATTAGAGACAGACAGCACATATTTTTTCAACAAACATTATTTCATAATAAATAGTTTCGGCCATTCTATAATTTTAAAAATAAAATTGCCTAAAATACCTATTTGGTCCCTGTAAATTTAATTTAATTTCAAACTAATTTATATGGGTTTGGACTTAGTCAATGGTTTAGTTAAATCTTACTTTTTAACTGTTATTTTCCTCCTATTTTAATTCAACTCTGAACTTCAGTATCGTTATTTTTTTAAAAGGTAATTTAATGAATAAAATTCCAAATTTACGAATGGAATGCTCAAGTGGTGAGATTGGTAAGAAAGGTTTTTTTTTTTTTTTTTGAAAAAAACCTAATAATAATAATATATGAAGCGAAGAAAAAGGGTTTTTATTAGTCTTGGTTTGCTACAACTGCAACTTGGAATTCAAATATTTCTTCTTCTTTACTTTTTCTTTGTTTGTTTATCCATGGCCAACTTGATGTTTCAATTTCTTATTAATTTAATATTATGATAAGATTTTCAAAATTGTGTGTAAATCTTGTCTTTCTCATTGTTTATTCTCGATTTTGTATGTTTTTGTTTTTGTCATTTTTTTTTACTTTTATAAAACTCAATCCTGGATGTTTGAGCATGTATAAATAAGACACATTTTATTTCATATATTTAACAAAAATTTTCATTTTTCAATGTATTATATCGAAGACTGAATACCCAATAGGATTTACAAGCCAGGTTGAGGACCATACAATTTTGGTACCACATTATTATTTCATTTAAATATATTATTTTTGTCAAACTCAAAGTGGTTAAGACACCAATCTTTGAGCAAGAGGTCATGAGTTTAAACCTCCACCCCATATGTTGTATAAAAAAAAGATGTATAATATCATTTAATGCTATTTATTTAGTAATAAATAAGATCGGTCTCAAGTGCCAATACTGGATAATGGACATTTCCAATTTTTAGGCAGTTTGGACTGTTTGGTAATTAGAGGCAACTTAAACTATGAAGTCCATTTTTTAGTCCACATCCATTTTATCTCCAATTATATATCTATACTATGTTTAAATAAGGCTATCGAGGATAATCTTTACCTCTCCATTTTGCATTCACTTTTTTGAGATATACCAAATTTACCCTTCATTTATTTGAATAAGGTGTCGGTTTAGAGAAGCAGTACGTTGAAGATGTATGGCTTTCCTTTACACATAATTTATGGAAGTAATGCGTCCATTGATGAGGTATGACTGTTATTCCTTTACAAATCATTTATAAAAGGAAAGAGTGGAGATTAAAAACTCATATCTTCTTTCCCCCAAACTGAATATGAAAATCTCAAGTTTTTGTTCTTCGTAGGGAAACATTGAAGTATTGCCAAATTCAAGATTTGCGAATACAAAAACTAATTTTAGCCGATGAAGAGGTAAAATATAAAAATTGATGTGAATTCTGAACATTATGTTTTATAAATTTATGTGAATTATTGTACTGTTATCATATTCTAAGTATTATTTTTTATAAACTGACATGGAATGATTGTTGTCACACTTATTTTTGTTTTCATGTTCTTTTGAATTTTTTATTTTATGTTTATATATTTTTTTACCTAAGAGAGGAATAAGTGTCAAATCGAACATAGCTCAATGGTTAAGGCATTTATCTCTAACCAAACAGTCATGAGTTCAAACTCCACCCCATGTTGTATTCAAAGAAAAATGTTAGAATCCCTTTATCTTAAATCGAGAATCTTAAAAAATTAATAATCAAATTAAAAAATTTCATTCCTATACTTTTATCCATTTAAATTTGACCCTCGTAGTTTGTGTCCAGTATTAATTTGGTTCTTTATGATTTTTCAATTTCATCCATATAATTTACTAAAACTTCACACATTGTCTCTTAAATATTTTTTACTCACTCGAAACTCATCCATTTTTTCTAAATCATTTACTTGGTTTTACATCCTAATATAGCTTCCTACCAACAATAAACTAAAAATATAAAACGGACTCGTAAATGGAACACATTATATTAGGTCATTTTGGAGAATTCATAAATTTTGACCAAATTATAGATGTCAAATTAAAACGTCAATCTAAACTTAGCTCTAACTAGTTAAAGCATGTATCGCGGACAAATATGTCGTGTATTCGTATCCCACCCCACGTTGAAACCGAACCTAAGTTATAAGAATCAAATTCAAAACTATAGTAATCAAACTTAAAATTAAAAGAGAATAAGTTCAAACTCCATTATAGTCACATACCTTAAAACTTAATTCCTATGTGTTTCTAAGCACCGGATCAGTCGGTTGCCCCATAAAATTACTCGAGATGCGTACTAGTTGGCCCGAACATTCATATAGATATAAAAAAAACAAAGAAAGTAACGTTTTAGTTGTTTTTGTTATTTTACATGTCATGATTTTGAGTGTATAGGCAAAATTGAAGCTACATAGATAACCTAATGACAGAATATTAAGTGATGTATTGAGACTAGAAAACCATTACTAAAATGATTATCCTTTTTAAAACTTGAATAACTAAAATAAATATTTTAAAAATTCAAACATCAAAACTGAATAAGTTATAAAATCCAAGAATCAAAATCAGATTTAACTGAGTATATTATCACAATACATTTTATATCTCACTCAAACTAAAAAAAGAAAAATGGACATCTAATAATGCATTATAGTAAGGTAACGTTCGGGTAGAAATGAAACTGAAATTCTAAAATATAGAATGTATTCGGTGTATTTAAAGAAAACTTGACACACAAGTTCTAGTCAAGATGTCTATTCAATCCATAAACACTTTTCAATTTTAATACTAATGAGATAGGCGAGTAAGTCTAATTTTTTTTAGTACAAACTATTAAAAGTACGAGAGTTTGAACCTCTGACCTCAAGAGAAGGAATAGGTATCAGTGAACGAGCATAGCTCATGTAGGCAAAACACACAAGTACAAATTTGAAAATATAACCTAAATATAATAAGGGAGAATTGTCCACAAAAATTAAAATAATATAAGATAGAGACCTTGATGCAACTACCATTTTGTAACGACATAAATGTAAAAGCTTTTGCAGCGTGTGAATAATGAACCTACGTTAGGAGCAGCAGGTGTAAAAATGGAACTGAAAGAGAGGGTATTACACATGAAAAGGAATTCCTTTATAATTGTAGAAAAAAGGTTACACTAGTAGTATACAATATGATTCTCATTTATTGCCGATAAAATTATGGCTGGGCTAACTTTGCAAGAATAACTAAATCCAAAATCTTAACATCCAGAGTGTCGTCTACCTTCACAATGCCATCGGTGCCATCTACACCGATCAACTTTCCGGTGGAACCACGCAGTGCACCGCCCATTATCTTGATCTTGTCTGACTTCCTAGGAGTAATGACCTCGATGTCGCCAGGAGGGGCTGTTATCATTTCACCATTTCCACTTGACCCAAGACCCACCCTACATGCGCCATCCTGAGCAATCCAAACCCAAATCAACCATATTATTATTGTAACATAGCCAATCGAATTACGCATATGCCTAGCTTAGCTATGCTATGCATAATATGAATCGTGGTGGTTCTCTTCTCAGACCCTGCTTCAAGCTTGTATGTGAAGGGTCTCATTGACACTAAACTTCAAACCTCTCAATGTGAAATCTACTCAAACACACCAGGAAGTTTCTCACTAGTAGCGAGGCATGAAAGTAGGACTCTCCGTTCTTAATCAAACTTGTAAAATTACCTTGCGGAGTTCCCTAACCGATTTCTTTTTAATTGTAGTTCAATTTTTATCTTATGTTGATGTCTTATTTCCCCTCTTTCCTATCTAAGACTTCTGTACTAAAATGGACACGAAAATTTGGGACTTCGGCAGATACAGAATCGTTGGCCCTCACATATGAGAATGAAGCTTACTGTAACCTAAAATTCCATATTAGGTTATTTCACAGCAATTATATAAACATTGGTACTTGGACCCCCTCACCCAGAGAAAGCCAGCCACTTCTGTCCCTCAGAAACAATTATGTAATAAAATAAAATTTTAAGAAAAAATGTAGATAGCAAAGCTTATGTAAAAACATACCGGAAGCACCTCACGGATTACTCCCACCGCCATGGAATCATCTCCTGACCTCCGGACGTTGACCAATATGTCTGGCATGAACCATGGTCCTTCGGTATCACCACCTGCCATTTTAATTTATTTTTTTTAATCATTATTAGACAAAGAAAGACATTTATTGGAGATGTCAAAGGAAAATGGGAAAGAAATTCCCGTTTCCACAGTCCTGATCCCATTGCAAGAGATTGAACTTCCTCAAGTCTGACATACTGTAACTATGAAATAAAATTTCAAATCTCTCTAGAAGATTCAAATTTTCCTTGAGGTAGTTTAGAGATGCGCCCTAATACAGTTTTATCAAAAGAAAAGGAAAATGTATCAATCCAGGCCCACCTAGGCTCCCCTAAAATTTTGCTTGCATTAATTTATGGTGGCACACTATATGGTCTACACACACTATGGCGAGATACAATCAAATTCAGATGTTATTCATTGATCATTTATAAATACACTTTCTTCTAGATAATACAGAGATAAAAATTAAGGGCAAATATAAATGACAAACTACTGCTAGCTCTATGAACGTTTTTGTGAAGGTATTATTTAAAATAAAGCTGAGGAAAATTCAATCATGCTGGTATATAAGAAACACAGGCCAAGCTGAAAAGAGTAAAACAAACCTATAACAGGAGACATCATGTCCAAACCACCTGTGCCCGGTGTCATTGGCTGCCCACCAGGGGTGCCAGGAAGATAGGATGCTGAATTTGGTGTCATGGGCTGTCCACCGGGAGTTGAAGGCAAGTATGGGCTCGGAGCATTTGCTGAACACGAAGAGAAGTATTTTTAAGATAAAATACGTCAATTGTAAGGAAAATTTAGAATAAAATACAAATACACCAACCATAGGCTGAACCACTGTCCCGGGGGGTTCCAGCATCACTGTAACTGCCACCAGGAGTGTTGGCCCAACCAGAACCGGGAGTTGGAGCTTCATAAGTTCGTGAAGGAGGGCTTCCTGGCTGAAGAGAACACATATTACAGACTCTACTGGTTAATAAACCTGAATAGTTATTGGCATTTCGTAAATCATTAAAGATCTAACCTGGTATTGTGGTTGTGGACTCGCTCCCCAAGTTGCAGGGTTCCCTTCCTCCCAACTATTATCCCTGTCGTAGCAAAATCAGAATTCTCGGCATCAATCATCAAATTCAAAAGAACAAAAAACTTCAAAAGAGAACTTAAAAGGATAAGCTGGTGCCTAAAGCAAACAGAAAATACGGTATAACAAAGCAAGAAGCTGTATTTATTGATATATGAGACAGATTCATCCCACAGCCAAAGGTGTTTTCCACATCAGATGAATGCCTAGAGCAGAGCAATGTGCAACACAAGCACCATCACAATTGCCTCTAGGGTGGTCCAGGTACAGGACTTCACTAACGCACCACCACCACCCACACCATATTATTAACTTGTCACTGTCAGAAGGCAAATGGTGGTGAATATGTACTACCAATATGATTGCCTGTCTTCTAAAACATGATATACCATATCTTGTCTTTCTCTTTAGTCTAGCTTCCCTAACCCAAAATTCACTGATGACTGATGAGAATTACAGAGGGAAAATGTTGAACTGTAGTAATATTCATTACATCTTAATCCTACGACTTCACTGAGTTTCTTTTTTTCTTTTTGAGAAGAAACAATCTCATTTATAATGTACCCAATGTTTTATTTTCATTTTAAAATAGTCGTGCTTTACATCAATTCGGTGTTGCCTTCTGCGTACTTTTGGCCTAAGGGATTTTTTCAAGTCTCTCGCACTGAAGAGAGCTACATCCCCTAAAATTACTATCAAAATACACATAAATGCAAAATACGACAGTAACAGTCATAAAGTGTTTTTTCAAAGAAGATAGCCAAGAGGAGAATTATGGATTACATCCAAGAAATAGTTTCCAATGCAAGACTGACCAGAAAAAGAATCACAAGTTATGAATCTGCATCAGCTATACTATCAAAATTTTCAAGCTTATCCGTAAATATATTTATAGGAACAGTCAATTTATTGCGGCTGTACAGCATGTGTATATTACATTGTTATCCATGTTAAGTTAGTTAATTTGTCAAGTTCACTAGTCAATATGAAATTTACCTTGATGGGCTCATAGGTGCATATGGATTCCATGCTCGATCTCGCATAGGTGTTCTCATGCCATCAAGAAATGGTGTTGCTATAAAACAGAAAGTAAAAAATAAACGAATCTTAAAAAGCATGACAAGAATAAAAACAAGAAGGCCACATGGAAAGAGAACTAACCTCCACTATCTCTCATTGGGGTCATGTATGGATGTAGGGGAGTTCGAGAAGGATGCATGGGAGTTTCACTTCCCATACCATATCTAGATGCATCTCTGTTGCAAAACAGACATTAGAACCTTGAAATCACAAGAAACAAACAAAATCAGATTTATCATAAAATTATATTTACCGATAGGGGGTTGAAACAGCTACATTATCTGAGATAAAATTGCGGTCGACTGCAAATAAAACAAGAATTATAGAGTTAATGCAACATTTAAATTTCATTTGAGACAGCCATCTCCAGATATCCTTCAGTAAAAAACTATACAACAACGGCCATGTATATCACACATAGACTCGGAGTATTTTCCAAAATCTTTTAAAACATGCCTGTAACAACTTTCATTTGAGACTCAAGCTCCACTCTAACCATTTGGCCTTTTAATTCAACCACACGCCCACGGTAACCTTTATAAGGACCCTGCCGTACTTTCACGGTTGAACCAACCAATCCATCGTGATGCCCTCTTCCACCTCTATGTCTTCCCCCAGCTGAACCACAAATAAAAAAACTCAATGAAAAATCAGAGAATAATCATTTATCAGATGAAAATCACAAAACAATCATAATACATAGATAACAAACAAGAATGAGAGATCCACAACATACAATCATTGGGGGGACCTCCTCTGGGAAATCTCTTAGGTGACTGAGGAAGACGAGGTGGAGCCCCAAGGCCAGCAAACCTAGAGTAGGAATTACCCTGCAACATGTAAAAAGCAGCAAAATAATCTATTAAGATATAAGTGTTGACAAAATAATGAGCTAGTAACGCGGGCCTTGGGCAGGCACGGGTGCCCCTGGGTATGGAGGAGCGAAGCTCCAACTCCCAGTTGTAAAAAAAAAAAGAGCTAGTAACGATCATGTATTTGATAAAAACAAGAGCTTACGTTTCTATTTCCATTAGTTCGGGATCCCCCCACCACAACACAAGACTGTGATTTAGCACATATAAAGCCTGCATGTTCCAAGTGATGGCGATCATAAATGAACAGGACTCCTCTGTATATGTGCTCCACTGGACCTTGTTTTCCCTGCAGTTGGAACAAAGCTACAGTCTTCATTAGGACACGTACATCTAGAAGGAAATAGATAACTGAAACAGAGACCTAACCTTACAAGGACCTTCAAGAATCCTCACTACATCTTTGGAGGAAACTGTGTTATTGAAACGATCTTGAACACTGATTTTCTTGTCAATCTTACTCTTTATTTCCCTCAACTTTACAATATCAACCTCAGGTCTGTCAGGAATACCCTTAAGAACCTAGAGCAGAACCATACTCATAAGCTTACTGACTATAAAATTCCAAAAAGGGCATGCATGATCCAAAGCATACTCACCTGAAAAGCCTCACTTTCTACACGTATAATTACCCCAAAGCTCATATTACTGCAAAAGTTATTGACAATCCATAAATCCAACTCTTATTTAAAATTTAAGAAAAAAAGAACGATGTCAACAACTACTTACTCTAATAACACAAGATCATGGAGTTCATAATCCCCAATTCTCGTCACACCAGTTGTTACCTCAGAGCTCTCAACAACATCATCAGCAAATACCCGGATCTGAATATGATAGAGATTTAGGACATTTCAGCACACCATCAGTAAAATAACATTCAACAATGAGCAAGAGCTATGATTCTGTAATACTTCTAAGAAAGCCCAACTCACATGTTCCTTGGTTGTATCAGATAGTATAATAAGCACATGCTGCTCCACCTTTACGACCATACCAGTAGCCCCCTCCTGAGAGCCCGATACAACCTTTACGTGATTCCCTGGTTCAAAGTACTTGCAAAGTTCTCTTTCATTCACAGCAAGAGTTTTCTGTTTAAAAAAAGAAATCACACGAGATATAAGCTTAACCCTTTGAATTAAATGATAAAAAAAGTACAGCCGGTCAAACAAGAAAGAAGCATTGAGTCAAGTAATTCTTACGGGAAGGCCCTTCATTTCTGGTCTGATGTGGACATTCTCTTCCTCTACTTTCTCAACCCATCCTTTCAAATTCTTGAGATCCCCCTTAACAACAATGACAGCATCACCCTTCATAAAGTGCCCTTTCTTTCGGTTTGCAAACAAGGTAGACAAACTAGCAATATCCCCATCCCCATTCTCTCCAGGCTTCCGAAATTTTTCAAGTTCATCAAAAGTCGGCTTTATGTTTTGGGCACTTATTGACTTCATGGACACTGTTTTATACAAGAAACCATCTTTGAAAAACATGCCACCTATATTTTCAAAGTATTCTCCAGTAATGGGATCGCGTCTACGCTCTACACGGATATGCAACTCTCTGAATATGAAGCAGAGTAAGTTACTATGGACTTTAAAGAACAATTTACATCAAATATATGGAGGCCATGTTGCATTCAGAGAAACAATTTGGACTACCTAGCTTCATCAATATTCATAAAACGTGGTGGAGGAACAAAGGCCTTCTTCTTACCAACTTCTCTACCTTCCTGAAAGAGAAGAATACAGTATTAGAAACAGCATTCATTCTAAATCATAGAAAGATGCCAATGATCCAAGAATCATGAATTAATATTACACACATATACATTAATATATAAACAGACATTTGCAGGGGGAAAAAACATGAAAACGTGAAGAAAGTGCTACCTACAAAACATATTTACAAATTTACATATTAATAAGGATTACTCAGACAGATGAAAATGTGAAAACAAAAGCTTAAAAAAGTTTCCAGTTAAGAAATTAAAACATCTGATAATCATAAGTTCAATACCACAATGATGAAATACCAAAGATAATTAAAAAAGATATATATGTCCTTCAAAACATTACCAATTTATTTGCAAGAGCCTGTAGGTCTATCCGTGGAATCAGTTTCACGGTAACCCTCTGCCGCACATTATCAACATCCACCACCTGAAGAAAGAAAAAATAGTTTAATACATCAGAGAGAGAGAGAGAGAGAGAGAGACTTTCGAACTATCACAAATACCTTGGCAAGATCCCCCTTATATGTCCCAATCTTCATCCTGACCCAAGTATCTCTGGAAAGATCAATTGCTTTGCTTTCAACAGAGAGAACATCAGTCATTTCTTTAATTGGAACAAGCATTACTTTTTGTGAATAGATGTTGCGTAGACCTTTACAAGCCTAACACAATAGCAAAAACAAATTAAAAGAGTTAATTGACTAGGTACAGAATTGAATTCAATCGTTATTGTAAGTCTAAGAAAAAGGATGTACCAATAACCAAAACAGATTTAAAGAGTTGATCAACTACCTACATAGTTGGATACAATCGTTATTCAAAAGAACATCATACAAGAGCATAATAATACCTCCCTAACATGGGCTTCTTTGTCAGCTTCAATATATATATAGTTCTTCAAATGATCAAGAGCAATTGCAGATCTTATTTGCATTTCTGGCCCTCTATCAAGGCATTTTTGCATTAGACAAACAGCAGCCTCTCGTTCACGACCAATCTAATGAACAACAAATTGCATAGACATTAATCTGACCATTCTCTAAGACAAGTACTTCAAAAGGATAAATCAAAACTAAGAAAAAAAATATGAAATTCTTGTAGAGTATGATCATACCGCACATTTAACCATCCACAATTTTGGATCCCTTACAGAAGGTAAGAGAGCTTGCTGCTCAACTTCTGTTGTCTCCTCGTCATATTCCATGTGATTTGACCTTGCATATCTAGCTTGAATTCTTCTTTCAAGTGCTTCAACATCCTCCTGTTCATCCTCTCGTGGTAACAATGGGCGGCGATGCATCCTTCTACTTTCATCTTCATCAGGTATATCAGCTGCACTATCAACTATGAAGTCTGCATGATTAAAAAAACTATAGATTAGGTAGACCCATACATAAAGGGAATTTGCATATAAACTAGTGAGACGAATAATTAATTCAAGAGTGAATGAGACACATAAGATCACCCAAAGAACCATTGACAAAGCCACAAAGGAGTGCACTACAGCACTAAAACAACCTCCTGTCCTCCAGTCTATCATTTATCATGTCAAGATTACTAGTGGAGAGTAAAGTAGGAAAAGATTTTTATGAAGGACAAGGAAAAGGTTGGGAAAAAAGTAAAAACAACAAATTCACAAGTAAATAAGTTTCAAATCTACACAAGGCCATGTAAGGGCAACAACTAGCTGCAAACATTTTCCATTACTTTGTGCTATTGAAAAACGGTTTTAAAAAAAATCAAATTGTTACAATGACAAATGAAATCTAATACAAAGTTTACAAATAACTTTTTGGAGGCAAGTAATTAACAAACCACGAGTTGATTAATATCAATTTGAGAATGTTCTTATGAAGGCGCCATGCAGAAGAATCCTTTCTTCCTATTTATTTTGTTGTATATATTTCTCTCGATAATATAACTTCTGCTTCTAACCCCCCTAGCCCCCCCCCCCCCCCCAAAAAAAAAGAGAAGGGGTTCCAACTACAGTTTATGGTTCTATAAATTGTATTATTTATAATGTACATTCACATGAAAATTGGTAGTAACTTCATAGGTTACTATCAATGGTCCCAAGCATTAAGATTACTGAACCAAAGTATCCTGTATTCTTAAACCCCCAAATTGTAGTGCTCCCACAGAAAACCTACTCCTAGTCACCCTAGGTAAAAAGAAAACCAGCAGTTTGATGGAAAGCTCCCAGCACTAACCCTTGAAGATTACACGTGAAGATGGCACTTCCCATGTCTGGTTTGGGGATATCGTAAGGGGACATCCAAGAAAGTTATAATTATGAAACCCAAATAGGAGAGAAGATGTTCAAAACTTTGAGAAGATGGAAGATCTTTTATCTTTCAAAATAAAGGGGAGTTAACTCTTTGAAATTTAGTTTTCTCAGATTTGCCTTTGTATTCTATGTCCTTATTTCTCCTGGCAAGGATAATAGTTCTTGAGAACGAGCGGAAGACATCGTGGGTTTTGGGAAGGTCGTGGAGGAGGGAAATTAAAACAGTTAGTAAGATGAGATACTGTTTCCAAGCCCGTGGAATGTGGAGGCTTGAGGAAGAAAATTGAAGCTCATTTAGCTAAATGATGTCGAATATTCACAAAAGAACCTCATGAGTTCTGGCATAAGGTGGTGAATATCATTTATGGGAAGGATGAGAATGGTAGTACTACAAAAAGGGAGAAAATGTGGCAATGCAAGGAATTCTTGGTGGAACATTTCATAAGTTGTTTCCATATATAAAAACTTAGGTCATTAGCATTGGTACTGGAAGGAGACCTTTTCGGAATGATACTTAAGTGGATAGCCAACTTTCAGCACTCCAATTCAAAAACATTTCAGTCTGTAATACTTGGAAGAAGAAAGCCATTCTCACAGAGCGGTTGTGAGAATAAATTTTACAACAGAGAAAAATTAGAGAAGATCAAAGCTCCAGATCCAATTGAAATAATTGATTGGATAACTCTTGATAGGAGTGAAAGTTGGGTCGGTCAGCTATGGTTTCAATAAATCTTTGGTTGAAGTACTCAAGAATTCACTTATAATATCAAGACTTAAAGGAATGTTTGCTGGATATTGAAAGGTCTAAAAAATGGGAATGCTTTGTCGTGGATTCTACAGTTGAATGGCATTAACACGGCAAAAATAAGTAAGCAACCCTATGCCCAACTTCTTGTGTTCTTTGTATGAAGGCAGATAAGGATGAACCACATGGTTCACACCCTTTTTTATGGCTCATAGATAAAAAATAATGGGAACATCTCCTTATAAATTTTGATAGTTCGTGAGCGTTTGATAAATGCTTCAAGGACAACATATTACAATTACTTTGCAGTGTGGAGCTCAAAAGTAATGCTAAGCTTACGTGGATTAATGCCATTAAAGCAATCATTTGAAGGAAAGTTTATTTTGTGGGGAGAAAGGATGGATGTAGCTAAATTTCGAGCCTCTTATTGGTTTGCCTCATCTAGAACATATCACAATTATTGTCCTCGTGAACTTAATTAACGTAAGGGTGTCTTTTTGTAAACTCCTATGAGGGTTCAAGTTTGTATTCTCGTCTTGTAAGCTACAATTTTTGTGCTAGGTAGATTCTCTTTTTATGCGGCCTAAAGGGAGTAATAATTTAATGATATAAATTTTTATTTTTCATGTGTCAATTAAGAGTTTGTTTCTCGTTAAGAGTAAATTTTATAAAGTGACTTACAGCCACTTCACCAAATTACTGAAAAAAAAATTAGTTACACATCAAATTCCCATTCAAATAACCAAACCTCGAGGCACAAATTACGTAGTACCGAAATACTTCTCAATCTCTGAAACTCGCAATCGAACTCCTAAATAACCATCCAAATTCTACGTTCAATTGGATTGCCCGAATGTGCTAATGAGGAAATGTCCCATTCAGTAAAAGCTTATATCATCAACCATTTATAACCACTAAACTGAACACATAATAATGAAATGGACAAGAGAAAAACCCTAAACGCACTCCAATTTGTACGCTAATCCAATTTCCATCAAATTTGAACTAATTGGACCTATAAGAAAATAGAGCAAATTATGTGAAAAATACCGTCCTCTGCGTCGTCCTCCTCTTCATCGTCGTCGCTATCGACCTCAGCCTCAATGTCCAAAAACTTAGCACCATCGTTGGGCCTCTTAGCACCACGCCCCCTCCGACCACCGCCACCATAAACCTCATCCTCGTCATCCTCTTCTTCCTCCTCATCCTCATCCTCCTCCGCAACATCGTCTATGAAATCTGATCTCCTCCGCTTCCTACTCGACCGATCTTCCTCTTCGTCGTCGTCGTCGTCGAGGGGCTGTTCCATATCGTCCTCGTACTCTTCCTCGTCGGCGTCAATGTCGTCGTCGTCGTCATCCCTGCGACGAGGCATCTCTGCAACGGAAATTCGCAAGCTCAACTATGCCCTAGGGCGAGTTACTGGAACGAGAGAAAGGCTGTGAACTTGGGAAAGAGTTGGCGGGTCTATTAACGTTTTAAGACGGCCCATATGTAAATATATATGTACACCGCAGTTTTTATACTGAAATCTAAATTCCTCTTATTTTTAACATTTCTAGTCAATTTAAACTTAATTTTGGTTAACGCATTGATAATCTCGTAAATTTGAATCAAGAAGAGTGATATTTTCCAGGAATTAAAAGAATAAAAAAGTGATGTTCTTCAAATATTTTATTTGACAAAATGAAAAATTACTAAATTAAATATATATTCTCCTTAGTTAGCTTAACTGAGTGGTAATTTGATTTTTTTTCTTATTATTTTATTTTACAATTGACATCGTCTTGGTACGAAATAATTTCTTAATCTGACTTACTTGTTTTTACATTTTACTTGTTTTAAAGGTATATTCTGTTCAACGCTTATTTGAAAAAATACGAGTAGTGTATATTAGATTGGGCATACAAATTAATTGTCAAACATATATTATAAGGTGAGTTTTAAATTTATGACAATATAGATGATTTTTATACCGATCACTCATTGTATATATAAGTAAACTATAATAATAGGGTTTTTTTCCTATACAATTACATAGCATGTGTGCATGTGTGGGTGGGAGTTCCTTTCCGATTGACATATATATGTGTTAACCAATTGAGTTATGTTTACGTTAAAATAATTGTTAAAGATAAAATTAGTTACCAATATTGAAGTGATCAACAAGTATGGTTAAACACCAATTGAGCCGGCTAGGTTTAGTCAAATTTTGAAATTACCTTTAAAATTTTAAAACACAACTTTCACAACGTACTAGTTAATTGTTTATTACTTGCCATTTTAACTAAAATTATATCGTTGTTATTATAAAATCAATTGATATATTTGGTTAAGAAGTCAAGACATTTGAAAATGATACTAGATATCAGGTAAATATGAACAACAATAAAATTGGTTACCAAATCCAATAAACTTATCATTCGAACATAGTTTAATTAGTTAAGGACATTCGTAAAATCTCATATGTTATCGAACTAAAAAAATTAATAAATCCAACTTATAAAACTAACATCATTGATTATGAGGTTAAAGGATGAAATTCATATGCTTGTATTTATGGCGGAGTTGAGCTCATAGAATAAATATATAAAAAAAAATAAATCCAAAAAGGTATAGGAATAAGAAAAAAAATAAAAGACCAAAATTATAATTTTACCAAATTAAAAATAGTTTTTGAGTTTTGAGAGGTGAAATGAAGAAAGGTTCAGTGAGGGTGGATCGAACTTCTACCTTGAATTGAATAGTTTTCACTTTCAGGCTATAATTTTCAGAAACCCTTCAAAAATTCTGAACTTGTGTCGTCCATTGGAGGGAGGAGAGTGTGAGAGCGAGGAAGACGAAGGATGGGAAGCGTGAACAACAAAGGGAGACAATTCGGAGCTCACCATAATCCTCCACTATGCACAAGAACCCATCAGATCGGGGCGCTGCTATTAGTCTGCACCACCTTCTTCCTTACCCGCGCCTTCGATCGATTGCTCGCTCCCTCCGCTCATAACTTGTTAAATGGTCGTGCCCGTCAGTCACACTATGCCGTCGAATCCAACGACGATGGATCCGTATCGTGGCCGGAGAGAGGGTATGGTTCGCATCTCTCTCTCAAGATTTACGTCTATGAAGAGAACGAAATTCAGGGGCTCAAAGCTTTGATGTACGGGAGGGACGGGAAGATCACGGCTGCTGCTTGTTTGAAAGGCCAATGGGGCACTCAGGTAATTTTGTTTTCTAACTCCATTATTTGACTTATCCAATTTCAAGTTCTGAAACTGTTTATCCTCCCTCTATTGAGATTATTATGTTTAGCTGCTGCTTACTGTTCATACACTTGACCATTTTCATCCTATGAATGTGTGTATAGGCTTGATTTTGATTTTTTGTTTTTGCTTGTAAGAGAACGGTGGGAAATGAAAAACAGCGGAAGTTTGAGCTGTACCTATTACTTAGGAAGTTCTTTGTTTAACATTATGATGTAATGCTTAACTTTGTTTCTTATTGAGCACATTCTTTTAATATATTTTATGGAGACAGTGACATTCATTGAAAGGAAAAATACGAAAGGGGAAGAATAAATATGCGCTCAACTTATGTCAATGGAGATTACGAAGAAGCACCGATTGAAAAATCTACCATGAAGTGTTAACAAACTTTTAGTTCAATCGATATTACCTTAAACATTAAGAATTATTCCAACGCTCTTAAACTTTTCTTGTTCAGTGCTATCTCGTGGGAATTATGTAAAGAGGGGAAACAAACGATTTTCGGGCTAGAGTGAGAGAAGTCATTGAGATTTGGGATTGGATTGATTGTCTGGAAGTTTTTTTGCGAGTCATTGGGCTTGTTAGGGAGGGCACTTAGTCACTGTTTCCTCTTACTTTATAAAAAAAGAAAAAAAATTGTTTGATACCAGCATCTTTTGTAGAATTTGTCATTGACAATCATCTTGTTTTCTATATTATGTGATGGTGAATTGCAGGTGAAAATTCACAGATTACTCCTACAGTCAAGATTTCGAACAAGAAAGAAAGAAGAAGCAGATTTTTTCTTTGTGCCAGCTTATGTTAAATGTGTTAGGATGCTAGGTGGTCTGAATGACAAGGAGATTAACCAAGCATATGTACAGGTACTGTCCGCTTATTGTTGCTTGATATTGTGAAGTATAGGCTAAAATGGTTACACTGTCTTAGTGATGTTTCCTGTAGTTATGGGTCGAGAAAAGGCTAATCATATTGCATATTGTGCTAATTTTGTCAACCTTCCAGGTTTTAAGTCAAATGCCATATTTCAGGCTCTCAGGGGGTCGTGACCACATATTTGTTTTCCCAAGGTATAAGGTTTTTGTTCTAGTAGTTTATGTAATTAGATATTTGTGGAAATGAACAACACTAGGGGTCGATTATGAGCCTGTTAACGAACAAATTTTAAGTATTCAACATATAGCTATTAGTCTCAGTTTTGATAGTTTGCTCAAATTTCACTTTGAGCAAGAATAGGCTAATTTCTTGGTATTGTTGTAACATATTTTTTGTGCAAATTTCAGAAGTACTGCTTCCAACTTTTATTGCTTACACTCGTGCTACCCAATTGCAGTGGTGCAGGAGCTCACTTATTTAAATCTTGGGCGACTTACATAAATCGTTCCATAATACTTACTCCAGAGGTATAAAAAATTTCATAAGATGTTGTGCTTGAGATATTGATATTTATGTAATAAAGTAATCAAATGTCTCCTGTGGCAATTGTACTCTCCAAATTGCAACCTTACATTAATGGCAATAAGTGACTCATATCTGGAAAATTTGACTGGTTGCATTTGGAATTAAACATATTGCATAATTGTACCTGAGATTTAATTCAGCAAGAAAAATTTGATAGATTTTCGGCAAATGAAAACCAGTTATTTTCGTTGTACCATTATGCTAACAATGTCAATACTCTAATTTGTTTTGGTTGGTAATTTGTTTTGGTTGGATGGTAGTTAAGCCTTATATTAAGTTATTAACTTCAATTTTCTTGACTTTTCTTGTAACTATTTCTAAAATAATAATTATAAAATATTTTTTCCTGTTAGTATAGGGGGATCGGACAGATAAGAAAGACATTAGTGCTTTCAATACATGGAAAGATATCATCATTCCTGGCAACGTTGATGATGGTATGACTTCACATGGAGCTAACATAGTCCAGCCTTTGCCTTTATCTAAAAGGAAGTACTTGGCAAACTATTTAGGACGCGATCAAGGAAAAGTTGGTCGTCTAAAGTTGATAGAACTTGCAAAACAATTTCCTGAAAAGGTACGTTGTTTTCTTTAACTTGCCTCATTTACTGAATGGAGTCTCACAAATATGGGGTAATGAAAACTCCCATTTCTAGTAATCTAATATTGAGAAATATACCAAAAATGGATATGATATCCCAAACAGTTGGAATCTCCAGTTTTAAAGTTCAGTGGTCCTGACAAATTGGGAAAGTTGGAGTATTTTGAGCACCTGCGCAATGCAAAATTCTGTCTTGCTCCACGTGGAGAGTCGTCTTGGACACTTCGTTTTTACGAGTCATTTTTTGTGGTATGTCTCTCTCCCTCACACACATACGCACTTAGCTTAAGAGACGAACTCGTAATCAGGATAATATCATGCTCTGTTCTACAGGAGTGTGTTCCAGTTATACTATCGGATCAGGTTGAATTGCCTTTCCAGAATGTAATTGACTACTCTCAGATCTCAATAAAATGGCCATCAAATGAAATAGGCCCTCAACTGTTGGAGTATCTGGAGTCAATTCCAGGTTAATTCACTCACCAGTTACATCCTATGCGTACCTTCTATTGTCTTAAAACTTACAGCCGAATCTCGGCTCTCTCTTTCCCTCTTGCAGATGCAGCCATAGAAGAGATGATAGCTCGAGGTAGACGAGTGAGGTGCCTGTGGGTTTTCGTCTCAGAATCTGCACCATGCTCTACCATGCAGGGAATTCTGTGGGAACTTCAGAGAAAAGTTAGGCAGTTTCACCAATCAACTGAAACATTTTGGTTGCACAATGGATCTCTTGTAAATAGACAGTTGGTCGAATTCTCAAATTGGAAGCCCCCTATGCCATTGCCTTGACATAAACACACACGAAGCCACCCATTTCGCCTCAGCCCTTTTGTTCTTTTTGCCCATAACCAGTCTGAAAGTTTGTGTATTTCATATCTTAGAAGAATTGTAAAGTGATGTTCTATAAACGTCCAGAGAAAATATTACATTACAGGATGAATAGTTAATGTAATTCAACATCTGATCTATTTTCAAGTATGGTAGTCCAATTCTAATCTCATCGGCGCAACACTTCCATGAGAAATAACATTGTGAATTCACAACACCACCGTATACAAGAATTTAAGCCATAATTCATCGAATCTCGTCATCCAATGTTTGGGGATCTTCTTCCCCAAAAAGTGGCACGATGATCGAAAAACACGAGAAATTCATCAACCAACCCCATCATCCAACTACGAGACCACTCTAAGGATCAGCATCAGAAGTTGTGGACCAGCTCTACAAGTACAAACACAGAATTCATCTAAAAGTGTGTAGGATTTAGATCTTTGAAATGGGACATCCCATGCCAGCCCCATTTGCATTGGCATTACTATATTCTCCAATCAAATCGTGAAGGGGGAAGGCATACAATCTCGTGACAATCTGTTCCCCATCTTACGTATCAGACCAGAAGAGAACAAGAACAGAACATACGAAAAAAGGGCAGGAATCAAAATTCAAATCAAGCTGGGGAGTGGTTTCTGCCTAAGAACCCGTGCCATTTCTCTTGAACGTTACAACACAATCCATAGGCATCCAGTTCCTATACATCTTCTTTATTATATTATAATTTATGAAACAGACTCTCAATAGGACGGCGTCGTTTCAGAGTCACTAGCCATTTTTTTCTTTTCTTTTTGGGAACACACAGACGGTTTTGTTTCAAATTGTCTTTTACGGCAAAAACATTTGAAAAGTTTTAGAACCCAAAAAAGGAGGCTTTGGGTTGAAGAGACCGAAAGTGCAGATACAAACACAGAATTTTGGCTTCGGAAAAAGTTCTAAGAGATCATGGAGAGAATGCGAATTGGTGTTTCTCTACTGCCAAAATTTGCTGTTAGAATAAAGAAAATATCATGTCAAGCAGGTATTTGGAATTTGTTCATTGATTGCAGGCATGTGTTTGATTTCCTTTTCCATCAGAAACTTAGAAAGAAAATAAATGTGGTTTTATGAGTTAATTATTTGGGGCTGCCATGCATGTATATGGTAATAAAATCCCTTAATTAATGCACACTTTACCTATCTCTTAGGTCACCCACCCTCATTACATTAAATGGTCATCAGTTAGGATAATGCAGGGAATATTATAAAGACTGAGTAAAAAGAAATGGATATATCATCTGGAAGGTGTTTGTCTTTATTTAAAACTTGGATTTATGTAGTTTCGAAGTGGAGTTGGAGTTTGTACATCAATATATATGTTTGGTTGTGTAATGAATTTGTAATATGACACTTGGGTCTAAGCCGGGCGGGGTTGTTCTGAATATATGGGAGCAAAATTTCGACTCACAATTATCGAGAAAAAAATGACAATTGAATCTAAACAAGGTGAAGATGGGGTTATAGTGCATTAGAGAAGACAAATACAACGAGCAATACACAACTATCAAAATGTGTTAGGTATTTTGAGATTGTATAAACAACAAAGGGATAAATTAAAAAACTCACATAATAGATAGATACTACTCTATAACTATAGTCTATATCAAAATCTTATAAATATTAAAAAAAATATGTGGACGAAAAATGAAGTATGTTGAAAGAACTCATATCAGTTTGTTATAGGATCTTCGGTTTTAAAAGTAGTTGGAAGTCATTACGTGTCGTGTTACGGTCGCAAGAAATACAAGAGAAATTGATTAGGAAAGTTGAATTTGTACCAAAGCAAAGATGTGGGCAAAGGATTTCATCCACACATGGAAGAGAGAGAGCACTAAAACATTAATGCTTGAGGTTTTTCTTTATGTGGCCAAACTTTGTTTGTGATTCCTAAGCCTTCCAAAAGAGTCCTGTATGCTAGGGCATAATAATCAAGTTGTCTTTCAAAAAGCCTCTCTTATATATCCCACTCTATAATATATGTGTGTATATAATGTCTACTTCAATCTTTGTTACGTCATCGTGTACAAGTTGAAATCGAAATAATTGATTCAACTGAATTATGTGATTTGGTCGTTTTCATGTTAGTCGATTTAGTTTTATAAAATACAAAAAATAAAAATATTTCGAGATCAGTAGTTCAACTCTGGTGAGATCGATTGTCTATTCAATTAGTTTCAACGTCAATTTCTAATTATAAAATCACTAGATTAAATGTATGTTGTACCAAGTTAAAACACATCAAACAAGTCAAACAACTAAATTCATGACACTTCTATATATCATAATAAGTTGGAAATGGAAAAGAAATATCATTTATAGTAACTACCACTCTCATTTCTATTAGATACAGACTAAAACAAACATCTTTTAATTTCTTAACCATACATTTAACCAGGGCAGATCTACCATGGGTTGAGGGGCTTAGAGTTTGAGTGTGTATATATATATATATATATATATATATATTATTTTATTTTTTCTACGCAATCTTTGTAATGGTAACTTTTTTTTCTTCTCTAATAAATCATCAAAAATTTTTTAGATTCGATTTTTCTTTAAATTTTGCAGAGTCTAAAGAAAAGTCGACAATTTGAAAATAAATGGTGTAAGGTACATTTTTTCTTTAACTTTACACTATGTGTAGTATGAAATTTTTTGTTATTTTGAATATAATAATTAGGTAAAACAAGCTTCTTGAACAAAAAAATTTTAAATCAATGTGTCAGTGCATTTAATGAGTCATAAAAAGTGAGATTCATCACTTATAAGAGAAAAATATTGATAGACATGTTGATATTTATTTTCATAAATAAAAAATGCCGCACACCTAGTATTTTAATAATACTGTTAAACATCACTCGAATCATAAAAATGTCAATTTTAACATTTCTATCGAGATATCGACATTCTCTAAAAAAAAAATTGTGATCGTGAAGAATGCAGGAAGCCTAAAACTCCCAGTCTAGAAATAGACATGAACCTAATGACACATGCTATTGTGGAAGACCAAAAGATTTGGGCAAGAACATGAACATGTAGTCATCAAATCCAATAATTCAATCTTCAAAAAGCGAAGTCGCAGATTCTTCAAGTTATGGGAAACTTGTTATTTTCTCATTGGCAACTTCCAAAAGCTGCACTAAATTGGCATTCATGCATCTCCTCAGTAATTTGGTCGTCCTACATATCCCAATCGCCACCCCCAAATTTCAAACCATATATGCTTATTATTATTGTTTTATAGTTTTTATTAATCTCTATATGTGAAAGATTCACCAGTATTAAGTGGCAAGGGTTGATGATTAGCAAAATAATTAAGGTTTGGAGTTTTGAGAACTACTTGTTTAACTAGACGTGTGAGTATGTTTGTTGTCCACTTGTTGTTGACGAAATTAAAGTTCTCTTCCAACAAACTGTTGATGTAATGATCAAATCATATAGATGGTTGATCGAATTTGTAATACAGGTCTTGACTTGGGTTCGTGGAGACTATTGTCACCTCTTTTAATTTAAGCTCTTCTTTTATTGTCCAAAGAGATCCGACTTTTTCTTAATTTTTTCCGTTTTCCTCTACGTGTTCTATTAATAATGTGGTGAAATCAGGTTAATTTTAAACACTCGCCTTTAGAGTTTGAAAATTTTTCGTTTCAAGTGTAGTTTCAATTTGTAGAAGCTAATTTGAGCTTTTAGGTCGAAAATCGCTCACTTTTGAGTATGAATTTTATTTATAAAATTCCACATAATATGTCGTTGGTAGGTATGTATATTTTATATATCAATGATACCTATTAAACTTTTTATAAATAAAAAATAAAAAATATATAAAATGAGAAATATAAAATTTCATTTTTCCAAATAAAATTAAACAACTGTCAAATTTTGGACGCATTGAAAATATAGATCGCATTCAAATATTACTCAAAGTTCTGATCCATAGTATCTAAATCAATTTTATAAAGCCGTTTCTCTCTCTCTCTCTTTGAATCTTCCATAAATTCTGAATAAGTTAAAAGACGAGAAGAAAATGTTGGAAGATAAAATATTCATTGCATCCTCATAAGTTTTTGTGCTTTGATTTATCAACTTCTCAGCTTCAATTTTAGACCAAAAATATAATTAATAATAGATGTTATTTATCTTTAATTATCAATGTTAAAATGGAAAGTAGAATAATGAAATTAATAACTAATCTATCTAATAATTAAAATACAATACATCGATAAATAACACACGATTCTGATTGGACATTCACAACTCATAATAATTTAGCGATAATGTAGATGCTTTTTTAAAATACAATACCTTGATAAATGACACACGACTCTAATTGAATATGTACAATTCATAATATAGAGATAATATAGATGCTTACTTGATTAGTGAATTAATTGATTAAATTTTTAATTTGTACTTATTTTAAAAGATATATGTAAAATAAAAAATAATGAAAAAAGAGCCATGACTAGCATTCAAAGTTCTACGAACTTCATCAATAATCATGGTCGGTTTGTAGATGTAATTTTATAATATTAGCTTATATTCACGGGAGTTTACATAGCTAATATTGATAATTTTTTGTTTCAAAATTTTTAATTTAAAAATAGTAACTAAAACTTGAAAGCAAATAACAATAAAATATATAATTAATAAATAAGATTAATGTGTTATGGAGAGAAATATGTGATTCTCCGTCTCTTTATAAATTTTAGAATCTATCACTCAACTTAAATCTTGAGAAACGAGTAACTTTTTTTATGATCGCTATGGGAAGACAAAGCTAGAACTAACAGGTAAACTACACCACAAGTTCATGGTATGATCGGATCTAGGGCACGACCAGATCTAAAATATGACTAGGAGCCAGTTCCAAAGCAGGATGAGATCCATAGCATGACCAGGCCACGGTCGACCGATCGATCGAGAACTCCGACAATGTTCATCTGATGACCCGAACCTACTTCAACCTTGGTAAAATCCTACTATGGGCTGACGACACCTGAATTTGACATCTATCCCTCAACAAAATGCTCAGGTCAAGAATGGTTCGTTTCCTAAGGACGTCACGGTTGAATATCTATAAATAGAAGAGCAAACTAAATCCTAAAGGTATGCAAGATATACATGACTCTTTCTATTCAATTATTCTGATTCTGATTTAAGTATCGGAGCCTGTGTGACTACAGCCACACCGGTATTCAGTATTGTTTGGTTTTGAAAGTTTGACTTTACAGGTTGACGTCCTTTGATTTCATTATTAATAATGGGTGCAAATTTGACGGAATCTTAATAAACGAAATTTCGACATCAATAATAACAATATATGTTTTAAAATTTATTAGATGAATTATTATTTGTTTATTTGAATGATCTCTTTAGTTATAACTTGTGAGATGTGTTACACAAAGGTTTTAGTTAGAGCCTAAACTACGAGAGAAGCACATGTTTATTATAGCATAAATTTCAATAATCCCACCAAGTATGAAAATAATAACAACAATATAATTAAAAATTTTGATTATTGTCTTGTCTTTCTGCCCCCAATTTTACTAACTTATTACAAATTTAGCACGTAAATAGGCGGCGGGCCCCACGTGCACAAATTCCTATGTCTGCCCACGTTACCCCTAGTACTGTCATCTGCAGCTGCGTCACTGGAAAAGGAAATTTCGGTGACGTAAGCGTCTAAAATGATAAAAAAGTTCAAATATATATTTGCAAAAGGACATTTATTAATATATTATTAAGTTTTATTATAGTAATTAATTACCAACAAAATTCTTGCACTGGTTCACATGCAAATAATGTTGCTCTTATATTATTCTTTTGAAATTATTTTAAAATTCTCTGTATTTTAACATATTGTAGGTATTTTCTTGTATTTATTTGTCTCGGTATTAATAAAAAAATTGCCGGAGTAATATTTGCAACATTTCTTATTTTTAATTCCAAATCATTCATTTATTCCTTTCGTCCTAAGTTAAAAAATAATTAGTTTGAAATCTGCACAGTTTAAAATATGAATGTTATTTACAAAAGATGAAAAAAAAAATGAAGACAGATACTTTGGATATAAATAAAATTCGAAGTAACTCAAATCAAAATTTTACGTGATACTTTTAAAATTGTTTTAGCTAATTTAACAAATAAAAAAAGGAAAAAAAAAGCTAAATATGATTTTGAAGAACATGACGGTTATTGATGTCCTCTTAATTGCCCTCTATTGAAAATTTTGAATACTTGCACCTTGAATATTGTTCTACTCACCGTTAAATATTTGTCAAATCGTTACTATTTAAAAATAAATAAATAAATATATATATATATATATATATATATATATATTTTGCATTTATTGTTGAATAATAAACTATTTTCCTATTAGAAAAGTGTGAAATTATAGATTTTTTAAAAATAATTATGAGTTCTAGTCTAAGTATTTTGAGTGGTTTATTAACCCATTCTTCCCTAATTTTATTTAAATTCCGACAAAATTTTTTAAAACTGTAGTCAAATTTGATAAAACTTTTGGTCTGTATTTTCTTGTTTACAGAAATGAATGTCATTACTACTGCGTTTTATTTTCCAGTAAAAAGTAGTGGGGAAAAACGTATCCTTTGTCCAAGATTTCTAGTGAAAGATCGAAGGAACAAAAAACCAAAAAATAAAACAAACACATTAATAGTTTTAAAAATTTTGTCTATTTAAAAACGTTTCGTACAAAGAAGGAAAAAAAAAACAGAATTGAAACAGAAAAAACAAAAAGCTTAATTAAAATTTAAAAAATCAAAATTTTCTGGTTGATAATGTAATATTAGTTTTTATCATAAATTTCAATTTCATTTAATTATACCTTAAATTTAGATAAATCTTACAATATTTACTTTAAACTTCAAAAAGTATTATAATTTTTACCTTAAGTGTACACCTTTCATCTTATAGACTTTGTTAGAAGAGTTGTTAAAAATATATTTTAATTCTGAGTTGGATGAATTATACAACATATGTATGGTTCATAATTAACAATATTTCACTAAAAATTTCTTAAAAAAAAAAAGAAAAGAAAAGAAGAAAGATTTCATTAGAAAAAAGGATATTAAATGGTGTAAAATTTGAAGTTGATGAGTTTTGATAGTTTTTTTCTTTTTTAGTGAACGTTTTGACAGTGAAGGTTTTTTTTAGTCATTCAATAGTGCAAAATTTTATTTCCATTTAGACCAATGAAGTTTTAGGGATTGTTATCTTGTTTTTCTAAAATGCATCTTTGTACATGTATTTTAATTCAGCTTTGGTTTATTTTGGCCCTACTACTTTTAAAATATTTATTTTGATTATTGTATTTTGAACGTTAGTTCATTTTAATTATCGTACTTAATTATATGTCAATTACTGTTCTGCTCGCTTTGGTCAAAAGTGACAATTTTGGTCTTTTAATCTCATTCTTTCTATTACAACATCAACATCACACTACATTTAATATAATTTTTAAAATGTGACTTTATGTCATGTATAAAATATCACTTTTTAAAATTATAGGACGAAAATGAACATTTTGGAAGCATAAAAACTAAAATAAATCATGGTTGAAAGTACAATACCAAAATGAATATTTTGAAAAATAAAATGATATGAATTGAAGTTTATAATATAAGAACCAAAATAGTATTTTAAGCTAATTAAGAGTTAGGAGAGAATTAACACAAATCAATTATAGGGATACAAATTGTAAATACCTACTTAAATGGACCAATGAGATTGAGAAGGTAGGGCATGTAAAGATGATGAAAATAAACCACAGGAAACCAACCAACTATTCAGACGCCCGCCCTCGCTCATCACGTAGCAAGAACAGTAGAACCAACCCAAAATTTCGAAATTAATTTTGGTTTTCTAAGAAGTAATCTCACATTAATTTTGCATAATACTTCCAAGTGTTTCGAATCCACATTGATTGCAGAGCGAATTTTGAGACGGAGAGAGAAGAAATTTGCACGCTGTAGACACACAGCTGGATGTGGATAACAAAAAAAAATTACTCCGAATCTCAAATTGTAAAAACCCAGCGGTTATCTTAATCTTACTCTACCGACTCAGAATTTCATCTCTATCCATCCACTTCTCTCTGTCTCTGTATATATAAACCTTCGCTTCTCCTCCTCTGCGGTGCCCTTCTGATTCCGCTGTTTCTCTTCGTCTGGAAGAGAAAATACTCTAATTGTTTTGTTTCTACTTCTGATTTTGATCCAGAGAAAAAAGAAAATGGATGTTCTGCACTTCTTGTTCGGCGTTCTTGGTCAGTTCAAGTTTATGTTAGTTTGAGATGAGATTTGTTTCTGTTTACAAATAAGTGTTCATTTCTTTGTTTTTCTTCTTGCAGGAAATGCGACTGCTCTGTTTCTGTTCTTGTCGCCAATGTATGAACAAGAATCCTCCCTCTCTCTCTGTTTTTGTTTCTTCTTGCATGTTCTTGCCGGCGATTTCTTCCTCCAATTCGACTGAGGCTTTGATTCTGTTTTAAATTTTTCAGAATTACTTTCAAGAGAATCGTAAAGTGCAAATCGACGGAGCAATTCTCCGGCATTCCCTACGTCATGACGATGCTCAATTGCCTTCTCTCTGCTTGGTACGATTTCAAAATCCGAAATCCGAAATCCAAAATCACTCTCTGTTTTTGATTTTTTGTTTGTGTTTTTTGAAAAGGTATGGTCTGCCATTTGTGTCCCCACACAACCTATTGGTATCGACGATCAACGGGACAGGGGCGGCGATTGAGATCATCTACGTGTTGATCTTCCTGATCTACGCGCCGAAGAAGGAAAAGGCGAAAATCGGCGGGCTGTTTACATGTGCGATGGCCGCCTTCGCCGCCGTGGCGCTGGTCTCGCTCTTCGCATTGCACGGCCAAAACAGAAAGCTCTTCTGCGGCCTTGCTGCTACCATTTTCTCCATCCTCATGTATGGCTCGCCGCTCTCCATAATGGTAAGTAAAATCAAATCTCAAACAACAACACACTTTTCAATTTTTATTGCCCTAAATACCACAAAAAAAAATCTTTATGGGTCCAATTGGATTTTGCTTTCTTCTTCCTCTGCTTTTATTTTTACAGTAAGTAATTAATGAATGACTGATAAGTGATAACTGATAAACTAGTTTTTTTTTTTTTTTTCTTTTCCCGCTTTATCCATCTTCTTTTCGCTTCTCGTGAAGTTGGTCATCAATGCTGGCTTTCTGTGGTAGGTAGGTAGCACAACCCTGCTAGGGTAAAAAATTTATTATTTTTTCTTTTTCAATTTCTGGTTCCGAGGTGTCGTTTTTGAACAAGCAAAATGATATCATCGCTTTTCACTGTCTGAAGTATTTTCACCCACGCTATTGCCAATTTTGGAAATATTTTTGACTTGGAAAAGTTTTATTTCGGAAGCTTTTCATTGTCCTTATCAAATCACCTCTAGGTTTAATAAATCGAAAGAAAATAAAATTAGGTTGATCTTGTACCGCACCTAAATTTTACTCGGCAACATAAATTTAATATATATTTAGTTATTACATATATTTGACTTTTCCCATCATGGGTTCGAGTTTAATTGATTATATACTTAAAAATACATATATATTTATGTATGACATAAGTTTTTGTTTTTGGTTCTTTTTGTTAAGCATAGCCACATTTTGAAATAAATAAATAAAAAAAACTGAAAAATAAGATGACTATGGTTAAAATTTTGAAAAATTTGAATCTAGAAAAAGCAATGAAGTTTGAATTAGTGTGGCGTTACTACTGCAGAGAACAGTGATAAAGACGAAGAGTGTAGAGTTCATGCCATTTTTCCTGTCGCTGTTCGTGTTCTTGTGTGGCACTTCGTGGTTCATATACGGCCTTCTGGGCCGCGACCCTTTCGTTGCTGTAAGTACTAATTTTGGCTGTTTTCCTCACTTCCAACTCCCAATTTTGGCTTTTGCTTGGTTTCCATGCCACTCCCCCGCTTGCAATTTTTCCTGCACCACCACCACACACTCGCCCCCCCTCCCCCTCGAATTTTGTGATACGCACCAACTCCCAAAAACTCATTTTATATCTCCAATAATTAAATTCCCTTTTCTTCATTTAAAAAAAAAAAAAAGTTGTTGATAGTGTTGGCCAATAAATATGCATGCGAGAAGAGGGTGTTTCTATTGGAGGCAATAATTGAGGTTGAACTTGCAGGTGCCGAATGGGTTCGGGTGTGGCCTGGGGGCGCTCCAGCTGATTCTCTACTTCGTGTACCGTGATCGCGGGGCCGCCTCAGAGAAGAAGCCCACGAGCGCTGGGTCCATGGAGATGGGCCTGCCCAAGGCCCAACTAGAGAAGCAGCAGGCCACCGCCAAAGTGGGCCGGGATGATCAAGTCTAGACTAGACACGTGTCCTTACCTTCCTTATGACTTTTTCCTCACCCCCTCGGTGTAAACTGTGGGGGTATTCTCTTCTTGTCTTAAAAGTCTTTTTTAAGTTGTGCTGCTACTGCTGCTGTTGCTGTTACTGCCTGCGTTTTTGTTTTTTTTGTTTTTTGTTTTTACGTTGTCTTGTGGTGTTAAGAATGGACATGACGACATGTCGTTCTGCAAACCTTACGGAAGGATAGGAGAGGAACGATGTGTCTGTCTCGTTGAACCATCTCATGTTTTTGTCTTTGGTAACAGGAAAAAGGAAAAAAAAAAAACAAATTGAATTGCTAATGTATTCCATTTCCAATGCCAAACGTTAGCGATGGTTCGTTATGAGACTCTCTACTTCTTTCCAATCCAAAGCTCTGAAATCCCCTTGTTTAATATACTAACAAAAAAGATAAGAAAAAAAAGAAAAAAAAAGAATTAAAACAGAGATGTCTTGAAACGAATGGGTTAAAATCTCATGATGACTATCTACCATAAAAATTAATAATTTCTATCTATTTTTCGACATCAAATATTGTAGCGTCGGGTGATTGTCCAGATTAGTAGTAAGCAGCCTGGATACTCATGGTATCAAAAAAAAAAAAAAAAAGTCATGGTCTTCATAGATTTTCTTCAAAAGAATAATAGTAGCTTATCTTTTATTTGTTCTTCATGAGCTTCAAGTACAATTCTCACGCACCCAAAAGGTTGTACTAAAAATGTAGGGTGTTAAAAAAAACCCAATAACTCCACAAATCCAACCCAAACTGTAAGAGTTGAGTTGGGTTAGATGAAGCATCGGGTTGGGTTGGGTCTCCAGTTCAACTTTAAAAAAATCGGTCAACCTGAGTTTATGCATATATGTGTATTTTTTAATTATATATATATATATATATATATATATATATATATATATATATACATAATATCTTTATCTTCAATGTCAATCGTCCATTTAGTTTTAATTCTAACCTTCCATTTAAGTTTTTCTATTATCTTCTTCCATTTTGTATCTTAATCTTAGTTGCCTATTTAATTTTAATCCCAATTCCTTGTCGTCGTCGGGATAATTAAAAAAAAAAACAACGCAACAAAACCCAACCCAAAGATGTTGGGTTGGACCATCCAATTCAAACCCGATAGTTCCTATATATGGCCAACTCGAAAATTCGGGTTGGTCCCAAGATCCCACCTAACCCGACCCAACCTAACCCATGAACACCCCTACTAAAAATATGTCTTTTAATTGGTTACTATATTTTTAATTGCTATGCTTTTTAATTTTTTTTTGTGTTGATGTATTTTTAACTTTGTTCATTTTATAACGGTAATCCATATATGTTTAAAAGTTACCATTTTTATCCTTAAATTTTATTTTTAATTTCATTTTTTCCATCACAATTTCAACACGACATTATACTTAATATATTTCTTAAAATGTAACTATTACTTTAAAGAGTTTCCGTTTCATGTAAATTTGTGTTAAAATTTTGAAAATAAAAATTAAAGAGGATGACTTTTAAAAAGTACAGGAACCCAAATAAATATTTTGAAAGTATCAGGATTAAAATAAATAAAAGTTAAAAGTGTAGGGACTAAAATGAACATTTTGGAACTACGATGACATTACCAAAATTAATTTTTAATTTTTATTTTTTTTATAAGGTATGTAATTACTAATTTTATTTTTTTAGCTCCCCTCCTCTCTTTGTTCAAGCACGCCTACCGGTTCGTTGTTTTTTATAATATAAAGAGATAATAATAATTAAAAAAAACCTAAAAGAAAAAAAAATGGATAAAAGTTACCTAATCCTCCAAATATTCGCACACTTATAGTTCTTCCCATTGATATGTGTATGGTTCCATTCTAGATATTGATTAACACAATTAACAACTTTTGATTTTATATTAAAAGGGCATTTGATACAAAAATATCTTTCCATTTTAATTTTCTCAATTTGATATTAACTAATATAATTATCCTCTCGCTCGACGACAAAATGTATCATTTTTTTTAAAATTAAATGACAAAAATGGAGATTTATTGCCCGCAGAGTACAACAATTATTGTTTTGGTTGACAAACGTACAATTGAGAGCGATAACAAAACTAGAAAAGTATTAAATAATTAGATTTTGTTCGTTAATTAACGGCTGTGTAACGAAAGAAACAAATTTAGTAAAAATTTACCATAATTAGTTCGGGATCATGAATCTATCATGGTTCAAAAATAAAAATGTTTCCTTGAGATTGGAAATGAAATTGAACATGTTATAATATAATACCATGAAGTAAGTTATATTGAAAGTCGCATAATGAAATCTACACACTCAAAATGATGACATAATATCATATAAATGCAAATTTTCAAATATACTCCACACTATATTCTTCATCATCATCACTTGAACAAATTATAACCAATATACTATATCAAAAACCAATTGCATCAACAATTTGATGGCTTAAGTAATTATTTTTTTAATTGGTATATTAATTAGTAAAGTTTGGTTGTAGGTAAAACGAAGTTTAAAAGTTAAGATTTAAATGTTTAAATTTTAGGAAAGTTGTTAGTGTTCAACCAGTTAGCACATTTTGGAATTTTTTCTTCTTTTAACTATTTTGTATATAATTATAGAATTAATGTTTGTAAATGAAGCTAAATATTTATTATTAATTTTTTTTGAGTATCATGAAGCTAAATATTTTCTCTCACATAGGAACAAATAAAACGATGTCACGTCAACCAGAAGCATTCTTTATTATAAAAGCACGTGTGCAAGGCACGTGAGAGTACACATATAACTTCATTAAACACACAACAGACAAGAAGGAGAAATAAAATGCTAGCAAACGCCAAAGCAAGTTCGAACTGCCGCCGGCCGGCGGCCACCGCACCGGAATCCCATGTATCAGTTCGGAAGCTTCATCGCCGCCGCGGCCGACGTCCCTTCATCACGATCAGCTTTTCCTTTGGCCCCTCCACTTTCTGCACCCTATACCAAACAAAAACTCATCGTCTAAACAATAATGGCCGTACCCATGTTAATTAAAAGAATATTATCAGAACTTAAGTTTCTCAATTGAGAATAATATGGTGTCAAAAAGAAGAAGAACGTTAAAAGAAAAAATGTACAAACTTAAGCTGCTGGATTATCCATTTTTAGATTTAACATGATATCATTATCATACCATAAATGTATAAGCTTAAAGCTACTAACTTGGGTTAAACTTTGATTCAACTCAAAATAGAGAAGATCTCATGTTCGAACGTGAATTTTTGTTAGCAACATTAACAATGCGAGGGAGGTTATCAATATTCATGGATTTATATTTCAAAACTAACTAAAAATGAGAGGAGTAGTGTAATGTCTATCATGTCCCTTCAAGACTGTAGTTTTTTCGCTGTTCAATCTTCGTCAGATCCCATTTTGGATCGGATGCTGATTTGGATTCTGATATCATATTAATATTTATAATATCTATCTCAAAATCAATTGACAATAACAGGAGTAATTCATTCAATATGTATATGAGAGGTGAAAAACACTGAAGATGATGATAAAATAAAAAGGGGTTATTAATATATAAATATAGATATAATTTGATTAATGATTTGATCTTTACGTTGGTTCCGGGGAATGCGACGCGGTGCTTCTCCATGGCCTGCATGGATGCCACTGCCTGTAAAGTGTAAGAGAAAAAAGGAAATTAGAACAATAAAACAACATGTAAAATATTTGGTTCGACAAAACCGTATCTTCACCTCGTTAAAAAATTGACAATTCATTAATTTTGATAGAAGTCTCTCCTTTTAACTATGTTGTTCACGAAGACCAGATTGCTCCGAGGAGCCGAGTCGTATTTTTCCAAACGATAATATATTTGTATTGAATGAATAAATGAAAAATAGTTAATAATAGGGTAGGGTACCCTGGCGTAGTCGCATTGCTCCTTGGTAAGAGTCCTGGGCTCGGAAGTCAAGGAGAGAGTCCTTTCAAGCTTGGAAGGGCGGTTGTTAGCTGCCATTGATCGGTGGAGGTGGCCGGAAACAGACACGGACGGCGGAGGAGAAAAGTATTTGATTTGATGGTGTGAGATATGGGAGTGGGTGTATTATTATATATATAGTGGAGCCTTGAGGGGGTGGGAAGAGAAATGGTCGATGCCAGTGAAGCAAAGAGGGACGTGGCAGGCATGAGGAGAGTGCAGAAAAAGTTGCACATATGCCACCACCCTTTCTTTAGTTTTTACTGTCTCTAATGCAACCGTTTCTCTCCACTACTGCTATTTCATTATGGCGTTTCTTTTTTCTTCTCTTTTAACTTGTTCATTTCTTTATTTTCTTCCTTCTGCTTGTTTCATTAATTGCAATGCCTTTGACCACTCTGCACTTGCTACTACTTCTTCTCTTGGTTTTGTATTTTTTGCAGAGCTTTGGAAATTAAACGGTTGTTGGCCCCTCTCTCTCTCTCTCCCTCGTAAATATATATGAAACCCTTCACCCTCTCTCTCTCTTTACTGCCCTCTTACCTACAAATTAATTCCAATTACCCCAATTGTTTTAAGTTTATACGTACCCATTGGTTAAATATAATACACTCTCAGGGTTGTAAGGGATATGGTAATTGAGGCATATTTATGATCTTTACCTGTTCTAAACGGGAGAGTTTTGGGCATAGGTTGTGTGTTGGAAGCAACAATGATCCTCTGCCACGAAAGAGCTGAGGAACCATTACCAACTAGGACAAAAAGTACTATAATAACACCAAAAAAAATTACCAAACGTAATCTCAATTGGACTTTGCCAGCTCGGACCTTGGTAAAGGACGAGATTAAGAAATATGCGGAGGGTTTAGTAACCATTGTTGCATATATCAGGCCGGAAATCGTGCAGCTAAGAAAGTGACAGGTGGGTGGAACCCCACCCGCCTACGCCTATAAATATAGAGAGACCTACTTCATACACAAGAATGCAATTTTGATTTTTTATCATGAGATAAAATATTTTAGATTATTACTGATTTAAACATAAGAGTTTTTTCTCTTGATATTTGTACATATTTCCATGTAGAGTTGTATCAACTTTTGGCATGTGCTCCTCGAGTGATTCGATAGGAAAAGTTTGACTGGCAATATTTTATCTAATTTCCAAGTTTAATTTTTGAATATTGGATATATACCACCAACCTTAAATAATTTCCCACTATTTATTCAAGCCCCTTATATAGTTTTATTTTGATTTAAAAACATGCATGCGCAACTCCAACCCTAAACATCCCCTAAAGGGCGAGATTAAGGTGATGATGTTTTAATAGTTTTCATATTATATATACATCAAGGGAGGGACTTAGTCAGCTTTATTAGTCTTTATATGACATTTTAATCTTTAAACTTTGTTTTATTTCATAAAAATTAAAATAAATATTGCTATTAATTCAAATTTGTTTGAAAACTCGTGACCTAACATATAACTAAAATAAAAATTTTGTGTAAATGGACAAAACACAATAGTAAAGACTTTTTTTTCGAAGGTTCAAATATCAACCTTTCATATTAAATCAATAAATAATGACAATTTTTGTAGTAATTGCGGCGACAAGATTGCAAAAGTTAGAGGTGTAGTTTATACCCAAGAAAGGTGTGGGTTTCTTTAATACGGGCCTTTGAGGAGAGTAAAACGTCATGCAATTCACTTGGGCTGTGTAGCCCACTTTGCTATTGGGCCAATAGATAGTCCCATTTTGGGCCTTTCATGTCAATTTCAATGTAAGCATAAAATCGCAGGAGAAGATGAATTTCAACAATATAAAACCTATTTAATGTTGACATATCAAATTCGAGAAGATGCTTTTTGAAGAATATTTTCAAAATACAGTTTGATTATATAAAAAAAAATTAGTAATTTTAATGTTTGTGCATCTAACATGCCAATAAATTTCTTTTGTCTTTGAAATAATAATTTTCTACCACGTTTCAAAATATCATAGACTTTTCCGATTAAGAATGGAAAAATTGGCTCCATTTTTTATAATCATTAAATTGAATTGAAGGGTGTATTTTTATTTATTTATTTTTTCCCTTTTTCTCTTTACTGAAAAAGCAGAAAGACCAACAGAAATGGAAGGAGGAAGGAGGGAGGAGGGAGAGTTGAGACAACATACAAAAATATTGAATTCGTTAAAATGTGAATAGAAAAGGGGTTGACCTTTTTCTTTCCCTCTCATAATTTTAATACGCCATATAATTTTGAGAATTTTAATTTTTTTCGGTACACCACGTCAGTGAGATTCGAACTCATGACCTTTTAGTCATAATCAAGTGTTAATTTTCATTGAGCTAAGCTCGTGAGAATTTTAAATAAACAAAATAAATCAATTTATAACATTTTTTTACACTCTTGTTTTAGTAATGGTTAAATTATATATTTTATGTATAGCAAAATATGTAGAATGGTTTCTATTTTTGGAAAGAATTCTCAATTTCATCACATTTTTTAGAATTATCAAATTCTTAATAGGTCATCTTGTAAAAAAAAAATGTTAAAATTGGTTAACAAAATGTCTAATGATCATTGAGATAATGTTAACAATACAGAGACATAAATATGCCCCGACAAATAAAATTTAACTTGCTGATAAGCAAATCTAACCCACTTTCAACAAAATTAATTCTTTTTCAAAACGGAAGGTAAATGTGATAAAATATGTTAATAAAACAATAATCTAGTGACATATTAACTTTTTTTATTAACAAAATTTAATAGTTTTTTTAAGACCCAATTTAAAATTATTTTAGTAGTGTTTTTTAAAAAAATTTGAAACCACTTGGTATGTGCAGCAAAAAGAAGAACTAAATATGAAATTGTTTTTTTATGAAGTATGCAAATTATTAACTAAATAAATGCTTTTTGATATTATAATTTTTTTTATAGACATATTATAAAATTTGTTAAATAACCATACTTTGACCTTAATTTTAATTTATTCCTTTAAAAGTGTTAGTTTGATCTTATGGCTGGGTTAAATTCCACGAACCATCCATATACCTTTTTTTTTTCTGCCCAGAATATCATCTCTCTCTCTGTTTTTTTTGTTAATTCAATTTTAAACCTTAATATAATTTGTCAAATAAAAAATATGTTTCATTGCCTATAATCAATCATGATCAAACTATAATGACCAAATTAGTAATTTAACCAATAAATTACATATATAATAATTTTGATTTGATTATTAGTGATTTGATACGGCTATCATTTAATATATTCCCATCTTATATCTTGTTTGATTATTGTTATAAAAAAAATCTGTTGATTGGTTGTTATAAAATGAAGAAGATGAAAAATTGTCATGACAACGTTACCCCTTCTTTCCATGGAACTAATTTTAAAGATCTGGATTCATTTAAAACATTTTTAAATTTTAAATTATATTTTTTTTCCAGAGAAAAGGACGTTTCAATTGACTCGAGGTCTTTTCCTCAATTAAATAAATGCATATATTTCTCTTCCGTTTAAATTACATTTTTGTCCTTGAACTTTTAAGATGATTCTATGTTTTTCACAGAATTTTAAAAATTTCTATTTAATTTTTCAAACTTTCAAATTTATTCTATTTTCATACACGAATTTTCAAAATATTTATTTTAATCCATAAACTTATTGTAAAAATTAATAATATGATTTCGAATATATGTATTAATATATTAATGTGTCTATGTATTAAAATTTTAAAATCATGTAAATGAATTGAAGTGAATATCGAGGGAGCGAATATTAATAGACAGAATAATAATTTTCTTAAAGGTCATGTACTAAAATAACCCTCCTACAAATTAAAAAATCAATATAGTTATTTTCTAAAATTTCATAAAATATAATAGACGGTTTTATTATTTTTTGAACTACCTAAAAGTATAGCCAATGAGATTTAAACTTTTTTTTAAGGAAAAAAGTCAATAATTTCGTCCCCGTTAAAAGTGCAGTGTGGCATATGAAAATTGAGGATGGGAAGCAATGCAATATGAACCGGACAAATATCTAAGCATCCATATACTATAATATGCTCATTTTATGGCCAAAACGAGCATAGCTCAGCGGTAATTGGCATATACCTCCAACCAAGTGATTGTGAGTTCGAATCCCCTCCCCAACATGTAGTATTAAAAAAAAAAAAAATATATATATATATATATATATATGCTCACTTTATGATTAATAAATTAATAATAAAAAAAAGAGTTAGTAATGGCTAAAACAAACATAAGCGGGATTTCCCTACTCCTAAGAAATATATAAATAATTAAGGGTAAATTATAAATTCACACATTTCTATTTTATTTTACTTCCTCTTGAAAAAAGTTATTTTGATAATAAATCATAGCCGGAAACAGCTTTTTTCCATTTTAATTACGTTATTTATTTATTTATTTTTATCTAAATACTCTGGTGTGATCTATACCCATCTTCTACTTTTGTTTATTTTGATATTTATATTTTTAAAATGTTGATTTTTTCTCAATATTTTTAATTTTTATTTATTTTTCTTTGTCATTGTACTTTAAAGACTATTTTGGTTCATTAATTTTCATTTTTGTCTCATTTATTTCATCAAAATTTTAGTATGACACTTTATTCACTGAATTTTTTAAAATGTGGCTATAAATTTGTATTAAAGGATTTTTATTGTGTATTAATTTAAATTTTGTGTTAAAATTTTACAATTAGAATCAAAAGTACAATAAAAATAAACAAAACGAATATTTTGAAACCATCATGGGTAGCTCATTGTTAAAAAGGACTAGGGTCAATCGATAGAGAATGAGTTTAAACCTAATACTACTTTAAGAATTAGACAATTGTCGTGTGAGATTAGTAGAGGTGCGTACAGACTGGTTCCAACATTCGCAGATATAAAAAAAAACAAATATTTTGAAAATATATGGAATAAAATTTTCAGTTAAATGAATGAAAGTTAAAATAAATCAAAATTGATATTTTAAAAGTATAGAAAGGAAAATAATATTTAAACTTTTTTTCTCACTTTGAGAAACCTAAAATCTTGGCGACACCCAACTCAACCATATGTTAATGTCTAGTTCATAATTGCCCACAAATTGTTCTATCACTTAAATGAGTTTATTTATTTGTTTTTCGTGAAAAAAATGAAACAGTGATTTATTTGTACTAAAAAAAAGATATTTATTTATTTATTACTTATAGGTTTTTTAGATCAATTATTTATGCAGAGTTCGAATCCTTATCTATAACAATTTTTACTGCATTTAAACCAGCGACATTCATATTTTCAGTTATTTTTTTTCCCTTTTCTAAACAAACCTCTGGTTAAAGTAGTTTTTTTTTTATTTAATTTAAGATTTATGGTTAAGCTATAAGCATTTTTGTATTCCGACAATAATGTTTTTGTGGAATTATTTTTTGTTTTTCTTTTTTATAACTTTGATGTAATGCTTGGATGTTTTCAGCTAGGGTTCGAGTTTTTAAGGTCACGTTTACTTAACCGCAATCGTAATAGAAAGCAATTATAATGAAATCAATCAGAATTGTAATGTTATTCCATTGATGTTGTTTATTAGAAATTTTCTGGAAACGTAATCAGATTTCCTTTAATGTTGTTTACTAAAACTGTCTGGAATCGAAATCGAAATCGGAATCAAATATATGACCATTACTAATATATCATTTTCTCGTTTTTAACCAATTACAAATATATTATTGTGCTAATCTTTTTTAAATTAATAAATTTTAATTTTATTTGATAGTAAATATTTCTTATTATAACAATTTATCTAATATTAATACCTAATGAATAGTTAAAATAAAATTACATCAATTTTTATTAGAACAACCAAACTTTAATAAAACATATTATTAAGTTTTATTATTCTAATATTTAAAAGTAATAATATCTATTAAAAAAATTTATTCATATTAATATTATATAATAAAATCACATCAACTAATAAAAATTGGACTATAAATGGAAAAGAAAAGTAATACATTAATTATAATATATATGTGAGATCCACAAAATAAAGGATGAGAATGAGATTGATGGTGGTGTAGGGATTAATAAAAAATCTTTCCAATATTGGAAGGGAGACCGGAGGTAATATTTATGAAGTTACATGCTACTAAATTTAGATTTGATATCCTTGTGTGTTTGAATTCGGTCGAGCAAAACTTTCTTACCACCACCGAGAGAATTTTATGGATCTATCCGTTTGAAAAAGTATTAATCTTGCCCTATATCTTCACTCAAATTTAAGTTTCCATTAAAGGAATTGAAAATTACAATTAAAACTAATTTACCGAATTAAATGTAAACATACAAATTAAATAAGAAGAAAAAACTCCCTTAGAAATAATACAAAATCTACAAAATAAAACAATTAATACTTCACATAGCAAGATGATATCATACTTCATAATAAAATAAATAAAACGTGTACTCTCTCACCGACATCCATTGAAAACAACAACAATAATAATAAAAGTTCAACGGTATGACATTATTTTCATGCTCTCTAACAAAATATGTGTTGGAAAAAAAGAGTATGAAAAAGGAAAAAGAGAAAATAAAAATTTATGAAACTTATTAGGGTGATATTCGATGAAAAGCCATATTGGCAAACAGTAGAAATGCCCCTATATAATATATAGAAAAATATATTTTCTTACCTTCAAGTTTATTTACCGGGGATCGAAATAAAAATAAATCTGAATCAAATCAATGCAACTGTTTGATGGTGTTTATAAAAAATTTTATAGAATGGAAATCAAAATTGCTTAGATGTTGTCTACTAAAACTGTCTGGAATAGAAATTGAAATCGGATCGGATATATAACAATTACTAGTATACAATTTTTTTCTAACTAATTACAAATGTACTATTTTTTAAAATTAAAATTGTAAATATTTTTTATTATAACAATTCATTTAATATTAATAAATAATGAATAATCAAAATAAAATTTCATCCATTAATTTTTAATTAGAGCAACTATCATTTCATATAAAATATCATTAAATTTTATTACTCTAATATTTAATAATATTGAGTTACATTTTAAAAAAATTATTGATTTTAATTAATAATAACAAAGCAAACTAAAAAATAAAAAATATATAAATTTAAATTTATAATATTTTATAATAAAATCACATCAGCTAATAAAAGTGGTATAATTTTTTATTAGAAGAAAAATTATTAATATCACAGAAGCATATCCAGAAGTCGATACCAAACAACGGTAGAGAAAGACTCCGCTAATAGAAAAGCATATTTGCCAATGATAACGACAGTAGTATCGATAACACCAATTACATCCCTTCAAATTAGCTAAGGGGAGCCATCATCAGGACCAATGATCCAATCCCGTACCGAGACGTCCTTATGATGATGGGCGTGATCCATAGCCGATGTTGGCTAGAGGCAGTCTCCATTTTTACTATGGAATACCAATTCAACGTTAAATGAAAAAATAATAATAAAAGTATAAAACAATTAATTAAAAAATTATGGATTTCAGAAATAGAAGAAATAATAAAGTAATTGAAATAAATGTGTGAAGCGCGTAGAATAAAGTACGAAAATAATAAGATTGATGAGAGTGCCAGAGATATATGATAAAAGAAATGACCTCTCTCGTAAAAGAAATTTCCAAATTTGAGTTGTGTCTCGCTCTTTTCATTCCCTCATGTATGTTTACTTCTACGAAATGAGATTTTTTTAATGAAGAATTAATATATATATGTATGGGTTTTTTTAACGAAGAATTAATAATAATCTGACGTGGCAGGGGATGGGCGCCGTCCTGGCGAGGGTATAAATGTAAAAGTGAAAATTATGTTGAGATATGGGGGTTGGATGTGTGCGCTATATTATTCATCATTGGAAATGATTCATTGCCTATGCCACTGCCAGTATTATCCACCTCCGTCACTCCCTTTGTCGTTATTTTCTTTTACAACTGATACTAAAATTACTTTTTTCATTGCTTTTAAATTATTTTTCTTTCAATTAATTATGTTTGGTAAATTTAAAATTCTAATAATTGGATGGTAATTTTTTGGTAGGTGATCGATCATAAGGATGGATTTTGATTCTGGGGGGTTTTTGGTTGCAGGCGGCGGAGTTGTATTGGAATCCCACGGCTGTGGTGGCGGTGTTGTTGAAGTAATTGTGAATAACTTGAAAATTTTCAATGTTTGAATAATTGTGAATAACGACATTAATAAAGATTTTTTTTTCTTTTTCTATTTTTACCCCAATTTCATTTCCCTTTCAAACTCTTACTTTAAATTTAAATTAGATAATTGTGTACTTATCCGAACAAAGTTTTCTGGGGAGATAGTAGAGGTTAAGAAAAAGTAGAAGGAGATCATGAGAGAGAGTAAAAACTAGATTTAATTTTATAACTTATAAAAGTTAAAAAGGATTTAATTTTTAAAATTAAAAGTTTAGGTATGCAATTTTTTCCATTTACGAAAGTTTTAGGGTCTAATTTGTACGTTACTAAAAGTTTAAGGATTCACTATGGAAAGTTTTTAGGTACAATTGTAATAATCATCATACTTTAGAGTGGGGTTGATGCAATTTACCCAAAAAAATGATAAATAAATAAATAAATATTTATAAAAAATAAAATCAATTGTAGTGATATTAATTATAATCTTTTTATCACAATGTTGAGTAAATACTTAAATAATTGTTTAATTAAATAAATTCTCATAATTTTTTTTTGTACATGTTCAGGCGGGGATTCGAACTCACAACCTCTTAATTGGAGGCATATGCCAATTATTGCTGAACTATGCTTGCTTTGGCAGTAAATTCTCAAATTTAATATCTCTTTTAAGAATTTGATATTTTTAAAATTACTTTTAAAACCAAACATTAAGAATTCAAAATCACTCCTAATTATATAAAAATTACTTCAAACCAAATATAAAATAACTTGTATTTTATCTCAAGAAAAAAAAAACTTGTATTTAAATTACTTTTGTAAATTCAATGGTAAACAAACCTATTTTTTTTTAAATCACTCATTATACCATCGGTTCTAAACATACACTAAATCTTAGTTTATGATACATAATTTAAGTTTTAATAGTGTGTGAAAACGAAATACACTGTGAAAGGTGAGCATAACATCTGAAACAAAAACACTGATATTTAAGTTATTTTTTTTTTCTCCTCTCTAATGACAGTAAAATCTTAAAGTGTGCCAACCTTCTATGATTATTTTGCATGTCATTTATGTTTCATGTTATGATGAAGGAGGGCATTTAATTTATTTATATTTCTAACAATTCTATTACGTAAACGCAACCAATAACTTTTTTATTTTATCTTTTATCGTTTCTTCATTTCTTTTTCCTTTTTCGGCATTCCAACCTCGTAAAGAGAGGAAGTTGAAGGAAAAAAAAAATTAGAAAAATAGAAGTTTCCACGAATAGGTTTTGTGTGTAAAAGGGAGATTTTGTCCCTCTCCTTGCCTCGTAAGTGAGATTATAGATGATATTTAATTTTTAATTTGTTGGAAGTGATAAAAGCTAGAGAAAAATTAAATAAGGACAAAAGTAATAAGAATGTGAAAATAGTTCCATATGGATTAAAAATGGAAAATGTTTATGGTATAAAAGGATAAGGTTTCTATTGATATGCGATTTTTTAAGGGGAGTAACAAATAAAATTACATGAGTGTTAGTATCATATCATTCCATAATTAACAATATTTGTTATTTTAGTAAATATTTTTGAAAATTAATTGAAGTTCTATGTAATAAAGATATTTAGGAAATTAAATATAGGGAATAAATGGGCCAAGTGAAATTTTCCGTGCCATCAAAACTATCATCCAAATGTATTGCCTCAAGAGATTAAAAGACATATTCGCCAATTATAATATTGAAATTGGTGCGATGTGGCTTATGCTAATGGATTTACTAATCAGGACGCGTTGTCTAAGCTAAATAATAGAGTAGGATTCGAACGTAAGATCTCATAGTAGATGATACCATAAAGGCCATTTCCCTGCCATTGAACAATCTCTTGAGAGACTTTTGTTATGAAAATTTTAGACAAAAAAAAAAAAAAAAAAACTAAAACTCCCATTCTCATCTCAAACGTCTATTTTATTTTGTTTTGGAGTCTAAATTTAAAAATATGATGCTTACCCTCCTCACATTATACTAATAAAACATATTTTAATTTTTACCGATCATACTTATTTTATATTGTTGTCCCATAAGAAAGGAAATAAATTATTTTAGTTGTTCCCGTTATTTCAAAATCGTACATGAAAAGTTTTCAAAAAAAAAAAAAAAAGAACACTGCTAGAATAGAAGTATATCGGCCCCACCCCATTTTTTCTTCTTCCCCCTCCATCTTAAAAAAAATAAATCAAAGACCTAGAAAAAGAAAAATCGTATGACAAATTTAAATCGAGAAATTAGTTATTATATTTATAAAATCCCTAACTAAACAGAAATTTAAATGTGGACGTTTGACTGGTCGAGTGAATATAATTAATTACTTCGAAAACAATAACATTTGCCATAAATAAGTGATACCTAATTTATTATTTGAATGATAGGTGTTTGTTTATTTTATTATATATTTTTAGTAGAACAAATTGAAATATAGATATTTGAAATTCTAGAAATAGTAGATGTCAATTACTGGTACACTATATTGTGTTGGCAGATGTTTATTTATTAAAATGATGAATGGTTAATTTCAAACTGTTATTCATGAATTATATAATTTAAAAGGAGTACACATCAAATTAATATTTACTATAAAAGTATTTAAAATATGGATCCGTGTGAGGATCAATCAATCTTGTCTTCACCGCTATCAAATATTTGATAATTAGAAGAGATAAAAGGAAAAAAACATAAACTTTTTTTAAAAAATGACAAGTTAAAGATTTGTTCCTTACCCATAAAAAACTAAGTATTTTTCTTAAAATATAATTAAATTCTAATGATCAAATTAATTTTCTCAATAACTTGTTTCAAGAGAGAGAAGTAACAATAATAAATTGACAGCATATTGTCGAGAATAAAATTTAACGTTTTTTTAATAATAAGAATCATATTTAACTTGGACGCAAATAAAGATATATATTATGAAATAATACGGCAACAAAATTAATAATTAAAAAAAATTATGCTGGTGTCTTTGGTGCATTTTTAATTTAGTCCATATTGTTTTAATATTTTTCAATCATATTGAAGGTTAATATTAACCAAAATACGATGCTCAATCAGATGGTACAAATTCAAAATAAAAATAAGGCTACATTCAAAATTTATGTTTAGATTAGAGTTAGAGGACAAATTAGAAAGATTATTCTCTTGAGTGACATCATTCAACTCACTGAGTATCAGGTAAGAATAATATTAAGGGCTGATACGTTAGAAGGTAATCATTCCGACCACCGTTAACAACGGCTTATTTTTCCGAACAAAAATAAAAGATGTATATTCTCTCTCCTCTTTATACCATCATTTTTCTTAATTGTAAAACAATATAACGGTGGTCAGTAGAAGACATCCATCGACTTTCCTTTTGACTTGTCGATACTTAAATAATGTAAGGTAAACTAATTATCATGTCAAATTTAATATTCACCAATGTAAACACACGTCAAAAATATTAAAACATAAGAACTAAATTGAAATCTTTTAAAAAACTAAATTGCAAAAAACACTCAAATATTAAATTTTATTCCACCCATAATAATTAAGGCATATATCTTCGATTAATATTGTCGAAGTTTCGAATCCTCATTCCCATTTATTATGCACCTCAAAAGTAAAATTTTGGTTTTCTCGTATTTTCGACCTTATTTCATTTTGGTCATTCTACTCCCAAAATACTCATTTTGATTCTTATGGTTCGGAAATATTCATTCTCGTTCCTATAATTTTTGCACTCAAATATTTAATACTAAGGTATTTGATTAATAAGTCGTAAGCTCCAATACCTCAGACATGGTTGAATTGAAAAAATTTTTTTTTTCTTTTTTTTGGCAGGATTTTAGAAATTGAAGACCATAAGTGATGGCAATCTCGTAATTTAGGGGACATAGAAGGTGAGTTATAGGGTCACCGGACCGCAACCTATAATCGTAGCTCACGCGCTGCGTGGGTGGGTAGACTACACACAACACATAACACATAACACATAACACAACACATAACACATAACACATGTTATGTTATGTATGGATCCATGATTTTTACATTATATGCATAACCGATATTTGATAAACAAGAATTAACATTTGACTTCACTTCTCACAGAACCTAGAGAGAGAAAGTGAGATAGAGAGAAAGAATGAAGAAAATTCAATCCGATCGAATACAATTTTGACGTCCGCAAGGACACAGTCTCCCTCCTCCTCCCCTCCCTCTCTCTCTCTCTCTCTCTCTCTCTCTCTCTCTCTAAGTTACAGCGAGAAACAGGGCGTGCCTACTGTGGGAGAATCCCACCATGAGTACTTGGAGTGTGAAAATCTTTGCCTCTAAGCTTCAGCTGACACATTCCAATATCAATTTCAGCAAGAACAAGAACGAGAACAAGTAGTGGAGGAAGAACCAACAAGGCCCAATTACTGATAACTTAAACCTCCACAATTAAGTCAATTTGGGTCTTCTCTTGTTTATGCTCTTTCGTTGATTTTTGCCGACTTTCAAGCAGTTCAACTTTCTTATTCAGTACCTGGTGAGTCCTCTGAGGTCTTCCATTTCCCATCTCCTAATTTCTCTTTCAAGTTGATGCGACTGCAAGATGTTGTTTCACTCGTTTGACGTTTTGGATCCTTGATTTCTTTTTGATCGACTTGTTTCTGTCTGTCAGTTTTTTTCTGCTTTCTTTTCCGCCTTATGGGTGGGGATTGCGTTAGTGTGTCATAGAGTTTTTGTCTTTCCGCGTCTTGAATTTTTATTGGGGATTTTAAGCATGGGAGTTTATTGGAGTGGTGAACATAATCTTCTTATCTAATTGCTTAACTGGTTGTTTATTTTCTTCCGAGGCCTGGGGGGTTTGAGATTTGGATTCTTTTTTTGAGATTTGATTGGTTCTTTAAAAGAACTTAAGTTAGTCTCGGGTCTTTTGATGAAATTCAGGGTTCGGGAGCTATGCCTTTGATTTCGTTGTAGTATTTGCTTTTCTTCTAAATGTTAAAATTAATGTGGATCTGACCTGTTTTTTGTGCAGAGATTCATACGGAACATCGAGGTCGCGGGAAGACAGTGCGATTCTATAATGGTCAGAACCAAAAGGTGTTCCTTCGTTTCAGTTTTCTTTGGTCTATGGCTTGCGCTTGGAAAAACTGAATGCTACATGCTCAGGCTCAAAACTTATCCATTTCTATCGCTGCACAATAATGAACCTGTAGCCTGTGGGGTTGGGTATTGGGAAGAATGCTCTCTGAGTTGAATTTTGTTTCAGTTTTCCACGCAGATTAACTGTATTCATTTTTTAGGTAGGTTTTGTCTTTCTTTAGCCAGCGATTGTAGCTTGTGATTGGGAAAGATGGTAACATCGGGGCCACCCACTCCTATAGGTGGTGCTCAGTCTGTTTCACCCTCACTTCTGCGATCTAATTCTGGATTGCTGGGAGTTCAAGGTGGTCTGCTGCCTTCTCAGGCAGCCTTTTCTTCACTTGTATCGCCCCGCAATCAGTTCAATAATATGAATATGCTTGGTAATATGTCCAATGTGTCATCTCTCCTTAATCAATCGTTTGGAAACGGGGCTCCTAATTCTGGACTTCCATGTCCTGGCAGTAGCCACCCTGGTGGTATTGACCCTGGTGCAGAGCCAGACCCTCTTTCTGGTGTTGGCAATGGAATGAGCTTCAATAATCCTTCCTCATCATTTGTAGCATCAAATATGACAAACCCTGTTTCATCTGTCCAAGGTCAGAATCCACAATTTTCTAACCTTCCTAGTAGCCAGTTGTTATCAGATCAGCAGCAGTCACAACAACTTGAACCCCAGAACTTCCAACATAGTCAACAGTCGATGGAACAGTTTTCTGCACTTCAGAGCAATCAACAACAACAATTTCAAGCAATTCGAGGGTTGGCTGGTGTTGGATCAGTAAAATTGGAACCTCAAATGACCAACAATGATCAACATGGGCAGCAGCAACAGCAGCAGCAGCATTTGCAAACATTGAGAAATCTTGGTCCGGTGAAATTGGAATCACAACGGCTTCAATCACTGAGAGGTTTGGCACCAGTAAAAATGGAGCCCCAACAATCGGAGCAGTCATTATATCTGCATCAGCAGCAGCAGCAGCAGCAGCAGCCACAACACCAGCAGCAGTTTCTACATATGTCTAGACAGTCCTCTCAGGCAGCAGCTGCCCAAATTAATCTAATGCAACAGCAGAGGCTTTTGCAATTGCAACAACATCAGCAACAACATCTCTTAAAAAGTATGCCTCCTCAACGGCCACAATTACAACAACATTTCCAACAGCAGAACCTGCCACTGAGATCTACTGTAAAACCAGGATATGAACCTGGAATGTGTGCTCGGCGTCTGACTCATTACATGTATCAGCAGCAACACAGACCTGAAGTAAGAATATGTTGTTTTGAATCTTTTGTTGTGTCTGAGGGGATGACTATCTTATAAGTCTAATTTGTCTGTAGGACAACAACATAGATTTCTGGAGGAAATTCGTTAACGAGTACTTTGCACCTCATGCCAAAAAGAAGTGGTGTGTTTCCATGTACGGGAGTGGGCGACAAACAACTGGAGTTTTTCCTCAGGTCTGCTACTAGAGAATCCCACTGTGGTTGTCCTTGTATTAGTTGGCATAATAGTAGTAGAAAATTTGATTAAACTTGATACCTTGTAACGGTGTATAACATTTATTTTGCTTTGATTTTTTGGAATAATCATTAGAACATAGATTCATTGAAAGCTTACTATTTACTGGCCACCATATCATAGTCGATGCAATATAAACACCATCCTCTTTGGAACTTTCAGGATGTATGGCATTGTGAAATATGCAATCGCAAGCCTGGGCGTGGTTTTGGTAGGTTCAATTATCACATCTGCTGGTTGGAATTTAAACTTTCCATTGTATGCCCATTTTTTAATGGCTTTTGCCAAGCCCTTTGGACTTCTGATCTTGATGGAATCTGAATATTCTTTTGCTATTTCAGAAGCAACTGCTGAAGTTCTTCCCAGGCTTTTCAAGATCAAGTACGAAAGTGGTACTATGGAGGAACTACTTTATCTTGACATGCCTCGTGAATATCACAACGCATCTGGTCAGATCGTCCTGGATTATGCAAAAGCCATACAGGAAAGTGTTTTTGAGCAACTTCGTGTTGTTCGTGATGGCCAACTTCGAATTGTTTTTTCTCCAGACCTTAAGGTTGTGTAAAAGATACTTTCCTCCCTTTTTTGTGTCTGTGCGTGCGTATTTGTGCTTTCAACTTGCATAGTTATATGTCCTGGATGCAATATTCAGTTTATGATATATTTCCACTAATGATTTCTTTCAGATATGTTCATGGGAATTCTGTGCTCGACGCCATGAAGAACTTATTCCTAGGAGATTATTGATACCTCAGGTTTAACTTTATCTTATATCACATTAGAATATCGGGCCCCATATTGCTTTCTCCTCAAAAGTACTAACTCGCATTTAAATTGACACGGTTATTTGTAAAATTACATCTATAATAATCACTATTACTCCTGATATCCATCAATTTGTAACTGACAGTTGGTACTCTATTTATGCAGGTTAGTCAACTTGGGGCAGCAGCTCAAAAGTACCAGTCCGCCATTCAAAACGCATCATCCAATTTATCAACTCCTGAATTGCAAAGTAATTGTAACATGTACGTCCTTCTCAACATGCGTGTTTCTTTTAACTAGTACTTTATTATCTGTTTGCTTCTGCCTGTTTGTGTAAAGCTTTAGTGTGATTTTCTGACACCAGCATTAACATCTTGAAATATGGAAACCTTCTTGCGCCTTCCCCCCTCCTTGACATTGGATTTTTAAGTTTTGCTCTTCTCAGTTAGGGATCATTTATTGCAAGTGGCTTCCACTAGAATCATGATTTGTTTCTTTTCTTCTAATTCTATAAGGCCTCTGCTTTGACTTTTCTATAAACATAATTCAATTAGTTTATTCTTTATCAAATACTATGGCCTTATGACGTTGATTATTCATTCAAATGTGCATTGTGATTCTGAAATTATTTTGAGCATTCATTCACCGGTGAGAATGGAATTATTTTGGCATTCATTCCTTGTTTGTAAAGATATGTATATAACCAATCATGTAAAAAGAAAGATTTGTATGTAACCAAATGAGGCTTGTTTTTATTTTGTGTAGACCTATAAGATGGGTGGCCTTATATAATGGGCATATGTGGGCGTCTTTAGAAAGTCGAACTCTGTAGATGTTTTATGTAAAGTACACTAAGAAATCTTCACATTCTGATTGGTATATCAATCTGTTTAACACTGACTTTTATGTACTTTGTTTGATACCCATTATAGTTTTCTAGTTCATTCAAGCCCTTAATGAATTGTGCATAGGTTTGTGGCTTCAGCGCGACAATTAGCTAAAGCCTTGGAAGTTCCGCTGGTAAATGACTTGGGATATACGAAGAGATATGTACGATGTCTTCAGGTAATTAATAATTAATAACTCACAAGTCACATCAATTTGTGGTTGTTATGAGTCAAAAAGTTGAAGACTGTGGTATACAATGACAAATAAATATCCATTTTATTTTAATAGATTCTTAGTAATTAGTATTTATTTTTATGATATTCAGTAGTATTTATAATCCGAATACTTATCTTGTACTGGGATGGTTATTATTGATAGCCACCAGGGTTTTTAGTTTCATTTAGATGAGCGTTCTTCGCTTAAGAATATAGGTTTGGGTTGATTGTACCGAGTCTTGGGTATTGAAGATGTTTTATTTATAAATAACTTTTTTACTCACTGGGATGGTTATTTAATGCATATCTCTTCTAAATAATCAGTTTTGATATGACTGGATTGTATTTGAATATTGTTTTCCATGGGATAGATCCTCTCAAATGGTTTGTTTCCTTGGGTTTCTTTTTCTTGAATGTAGTTTCTCATGAGGTTTGACTACTTTTCTTCAGGTTAATTTTGATAATTTCCCTGGCTTTGTGGTTTCACCTAGTTAATATTCTCAGCTTGTTCTGCAGAATCTTGTGCAATGCTCATGCTTACATAACTTGATAATCCTCGACGGATGATGAAACTTCCTTTACTTTCATCTCTTAACTCCACCAGTCAATCCTTTTTTTCCAGATATTTAAGAAGCCTGTTTTTGCCACCATTTTTCCAAGTCCAATAATTAATGTTTTGGATGGATCATGAAGACCATGAATACTTCTTTTGGTTTATGTTGGAATATTATTGAAATTTTATTAAATTATGTGAACTTGTTTCTTAATTTGTGATAAGTTGATAACATATCTGCGTATGAATTTTCATGAAGTGTTTGTTATATCTGATTATTTTGTGCTCCACTGTGAATGTGTGTCGATGGATGGTTCTGCGAAGTAGAGTGATGTTTAGTTATGGAATACACTTTTGGATAATTTTCACTTTCAATTGTTCATGGCTTACTGCACATAATATAACCTATTGATTCATAGATATATTTCAGCTATTTATTTCACGGTCACTAAAACTGAACCATTTTTACATGTATATATCTAAGTTTTGACCATTTTTTTTCCCTCTTGTATATTATGGCTTTCTCTTTTGGCTCTTCAGATATCCGAAGTGGTTAATAGCATGAAGGACTTGATTGATTACAGCAAAGAAACGGGGATTGGGCCAATGGGTAAGTACAATCTTGTCGATGTTATTGTTTTATGATCTTTTAGCAGCTTTTCAAGGGCAGTTCGGAAGCTGCGTTAATAATCTATTATATTAAATAACAAACAGTTTTCTAACTCAAGAATCACATTAATTATCCTGGGTTGGCCAAATGATCAATGGAAAAAGTTGTAAAACCAGACCTCTTTGAGGCCATAGGTTCAAAATAATAATGCCTATGCATATTTTCCTGTGAAATGTTTAGGATCAAATGATTGTCTAGTGGTCATTCTAATGCTGATTGAAAGTCTGAACCCATACCTGTGGTCTAGTAGAATAACCGTTGGATGGTGCTGTACATGACTTTAGATCTTTAGTAAGATTACGAACTGTTTAGAAATTTGAAGTGAATAACTTGAAGGGTTTGATGGAGAAGACGGTTTTTGTTTTTGTTATGGAAGGGGTCCTTCATATCAAATTGATAGAGATTCTGAGGGAGGAAAATCTGAAGCTTCCTAACTGTAGTTTGTATGGGGTCATGTTTTCTGTTTTGCCTCAGAAGCAAGGTGGACCAAAAAAGTTTGAAAAGATTATATGTTTGTTGTTATTGATATTTTATGTGCTATGATACGTTAAACAGCTATTTTTTACGACTTTTGAATCTGATTCTGATCTCTGTTGCGTTTAAATGGTATCACTGTTCTTTAATAGATTATTGAATGTGTCTTCTTGTATTATTAATCAGATAGTCTAGCCAAGTTTCCTCGGAGGACTAGTTCATCATCGGGGCTTACAGATCAAGCTCAAGTTGCTGATGAACATCATCAGCAACAACAACAGCAATCATCTATAGCCCAGCAAAAAAATAATAACCCGAGTTCTGTCCAGGCCACTGCAGTGCAACTGACAGCTAGCAATGGTGTGGCCAGTGTAAATAACACCGTGAACCAACCTTCAACATCAAACTCAGCAAGCACCATTGTTGGGCTTCTTCACCAGAACTCTATGAACTCCAGACAGCATAACTCTATGGCAAATGCTAGCAACTCATATGGGGGAAGTTCTGTCCAGATTCCATCTCCTGGTTCTTCCAGTACAATTCCGCCTACACAACCAAACTCTTCTACATTCCAGCCACCAACTCCTTCATCATCTAACCTTTCACAACCATCACATACAGCTGCAAATAATGCCAATCAAATGAGTGCTGCTAATTCTCCGGCAAATATGTCCATGCAACAACCCACATTGTCCGGAGATGCCGATCCTGGTGATACACAGTCCTCCGTTCAAAAGATATTACAAGAGATGATGATGAATAGTCAAATCAATGGCCCGGTGAGTCTGGTTGGCGTTGGTTCGCTGGTCAATGATATGAAAAATGTGAATGGGGTCTTACCTACAAGCAATACAGGTCTCAATAATGGGAACTGTTTAGGGGGAAACGGAACAACCAATGGTGGCCCCGGCATGGGAGGTGGCGGATATGGATCGATGGGGAGTGGGCTTGGGCAACCTGCCATGGTCAATGGAATGAGAACAGCAATGGGGAATAATTCCATTATGAACGGACGAATAGGAATGGCGTCTCTTGCTCGAGAACAAAGCATGAATGGTCAACCACAGGATTTGGGAAACCAGCTTCTAAGCGGACTAGGAGCTGTAAATGGCTTTAGTAATCTCCAATATGACTGGAAGCCATCCCCATGAAGAAAAGCTATACAAGGATCATACATGGGTTGATGCTTGATCTGAGCTGCTCTTACGCAGCATTCAAATTATGAAGATTTGCCAATGGCCCTGCAAGAGATGGCAGGTACCGCATGGCGAAACAGGTACGGGGCATAACGATCCACACGGTGTACCAATTTGTTTGCTTTTAATATATACAAAAAGGGAAGTGTGACGGCCGGTGATGGGGTGATAGGGGGCAGGTTTCCTGTGATTTCAAATGTAACCTGTCTATTTCTATAGTTTTTTCTCTCTCTAATATTTGGCCTTTTGGCAATTTCCATTTTATCTACTTTCTTCATAGCATTTTAGGTTCTGTTATGCTTTTTCAAGGAATTTGGTCATTTGGAAGAAATCCAAAAGGGGTTGCAGAGTGGTAACTGAAGGAAGTTTCAATTGAGGTGAATGAATTATTTGAGAAAGTACTGAAAAAACAAATCAAGTGAATCTCCCACAGTTTTAGGGAACTAAAAGGGGACCCAGTTGCTAAATCTAGAAACAGACCACATGGAAAGTAAAACAAGGTTGAGCCCTCTTGGTCTTGGAATGATATGATTTCGCAGGAGGAAGTTTAATTTATTGAACATTATATGGGAATGATTTGTTTATGCCTAATAGTAAAAGTAGAAGAGAGGAAGCCAGAAAAAGATTCTGATTCTGATCCCCCCAATTCCACGAAGAATTTGTTTATCCGAATTGTTCTCACGGAAAAGGGAGAAAAGAACTCTTTCTTGTGCTTGTTAATCAAGGGGAAAATGCAAAAATTAGTTTTGAACTATAGTGGTGATGATGATTACGGCTATGCTTCAGTTTTTTAATTTGATAAAAATAACATATTTTTAACCCACGCTTCAGAAAATTTCAGTTTAGAATCCTATTGTACACCGCCTTAAAGTTGAAAACAAAACCCGTCATTTAACTATATTGTTCTCAATTTCATAAACATGTAAAAGATTTAAGCTAACAACTCCCAAAAAAAACGTAGAAAAAGTTGGTAGAACAGAATCGAAGAGAAGAGATGGATGAATGGAACGATAGAATTAGAAGGTTTTGCATTTATAGAGGACGATATACACATAAAAAGAAGAAGATTGGAAGAAGGTGTGGTGATGATGCGGAGTGTTGAAAGTTCAAGGTTGGAGATACTTGTCAATGGTGGCGGACAAGGTTGATTTGGGGACAGCCCCAATGACGCTGTCTCTCTTCTGGCCATTGTTGAAGAACAGAACCGTGGGAATGCTCCTAATCCCATATTTGGAGGCCACGTTGGGGCTGGTGTCCGTATTGAGCTTCAAACACACAATTTTGCCTGCATATTCCTGCGCCAATTCCTTGATCACTGGCTCTATCATACGGCACGGCCCGCACCACGGCGCCCAGAACTCCACCAGCACCGTCTTCTCACTTCCCACCACCATTTCCTCCCAGCTCGATTCCGTCACCTCCTTCACTGCCAATCCCATTCCCTTTCAATCAGATTCATTTCCAAAACCCCACAATTTCAATAAAAAAAAGTTGTGTAACTCAACTAACCGTCGTCCACGGCGCCACGAGCCTTGCAGGAGACAGGGGAGCATCTTCTGTTTCTGAATGTGGAGGCGAGCCTGAATCTCAAATTGGAATTACAATTACTGGGGAATTTGTTTTGTGGTTTGAGAAGGGAGAGGGTTGTGTTGTGGTAGTAATTTGGACAGAATGGGTGAGGCTTGGGAGTGGGAGTGGCGGCGGCGCTGCTCAATTGCATACACTTATCGAGTGCCATTGGGGATGGATAAACGATAAACGGGGGAATGAATGGGGAGCTGTTGGAATTTTGTTATTTGGGGGAAATTAAAATATTATTTTTTTGGGTAAAAAAGTGGATATTTGGAAAAATGTTATGAGGGTGTGGAAGGTGTTTGTTAGAGAATTGTGTGGATATGGGACGTCTCTCGTTTTGCTCCACCCAATGCTCTGCGACCCCTCTTGGATAAATCGTGGCCAACTTATGAATCAAAAAACTTTTGTTTTTATTTTCGTTTTAGAAAAAGATTTTTTTTAAATGATGGTAAGAGAGTGTTACAGCCACAATGAGTTTATATAACCAACAGTCACGTTCACCTACAATTTGACCTAAAATGTTTTTTTTTTTGAAGGGATTGTTTATGGAAATTTAAGCGGTTATAAACACTTTTTAAAAATATTTGTTTGGTATTTGTGTATGTGTAAACAAGGTGAGGTCTGATCTGGTCAAGGTCAGATACGTGGAATAGCTGACTCGCCTCGTTGGGGGATGACCTGCATAAGAGAGGCAAACACTCTAACGTTCAAGTTAGTAACAGCTCAGACTCAATAGTAAGTTCGAGAATTTGATACCTGTTTGCGACAGTGATACCCTCTATTTATAGGTTTAGGATCCGACATACCTTCTGACAAACGGTTATTAGTGTAGGAGAGCAGGTCGAACGCGTCCCAAACTGTGAGTCGAACCTAGATGCCACAAAATAGTTCTCATAGTAAATATTTGGCTAGGTTTGTCACCTCAGACAGCTGCGAGGTGACCTGGATTTGGATGCGTCCAGGTGAACATCCTCTTGTCCTCCACGTGGTGGTTTTATTTTCACCCCCAAACAGTATTGTTTGATCACAAAAAATGATTGTCTCTTAACAGTCGGACTAGGTAAGTCGACTAACGCTCAGAACCTATATAGAGAAAAAAGGCTTCGACACTAAAGTCAGTTTAAGTCCGATTTATTTTTAAAGAGAAAAATAGTTTCATGTACCAAAAAAGTGAGGCGGAACTTACCTATTTATAGGTTTCGGCCTGTGGACACAACTTGCTCAACACTTATAATTGTTGTGAAAATTGTGGTTTGTTGCCGAAAAACGATTAAGAGCAGTGAAGTGTGGTACTTGATCATCAACCTGTCCTTTAAGAACGTTGGTATTAGAGATACTTTATTGGGTCGCCTCAGCCTTTACGAAGGTACGTACAACCATCGAGACATTCGTTGATTCGGCAAAGGAAGATAGTCCAGCTATATTGTCGTCTGACTTATGTATTTATTTTGCAAGTAATTAATGACATGACACTATTTGACTTATGGTTCGTTGACACGTTAGGCTTAATAAATCACATCCAACATTGATCCTCTTGATAAGCTGATAGGATAACTCGGCAAAGCGATTGCTCATTGTACCTCCACATGGCAACAGATGACTTAAGCCCTACGAGCCTTAAATACGCAGTACAAAAATTGAAGCGACGAATTGACTGACGGTGTGGAGCTACTCAAATCTAGACTATTCATAACCTCAATCGCGGTCAGCACTCCAGTACGCCACATATTTTCTTAGGCATATTTAAAGAACCCTAAAATGGAGTTGTGCATAAGTTTTTAATATTATTATTATAATTACTATAATGGAAGTTTACAAGTTCTTGCTTCTCTCCTGCCATACTAAAAAAAAAAAAGGAAAAAAAGAGAGAATATTGAAGTTGTTTTTAAATATCGTTGAATGATGGATGATATTCTTTATTTATGTTATTGGTTAAGACAAGATTATGTGGTCGAGATGACATGTTAGTGTATGAGTCAAGGTGAACTCTTAATCTTTCGAGGTGTTGACCTGCAAATAGAACCTTATACCAATGTATTGTTCAAGAATATTGTTTATGCAAGGATATGCACAACAGTGTATTTCAGATTGCAGCTCGAACTCGGCCTCCGGACCGATCTGAATACTTGGGCGGACCTGCACAAAAAGGTGAGCACTCCGACGATCAAGTCAGTATAGGTCGGATTCCCAGTTTAGTTCGAGGTCAGAAATCATCGTACCTGATCGTGGAGTGAAGTCCTCTACTTATGGGTGGTAGTCTCGCTAATCTCGCGACGGTTACACCCGGTAATCTCGGGACCGTCGGTTACACCCGATAATCTCGGGACCGACGGTTATACCCAATAATCACGCCGCTGACAGTAGCTCACATCGGCCCCCACCGAGCTTCCCGGTAGGTCGGACCTCGGCCAGGTTCACCTCGGCCCTCATACTTAGCATCTGTCAACGCTAGTGGTGGTGATCTCGGCCGTCCGAGCTGGGCATGACTCATGAGTCATCTTGGAGCACCAATAGGGGTCCTCCACGTGTCCAGGGTATTCTCTTCCCCAGACATTGGCCCCCTCTCTGTCTGGTCCGATCTCGACCTGGCAGAGAAGTTCATTCGACTTGCTTTGGACGCGTGGCGACTTCCTATTCGTGGGAAAATATAACCGTTGCGGTAGATTTATCGTCGGAATATTCAAATATTCCGACGCTTCGGATCTTAGGGAGGATCCTAGCCGCTCGTTGATTACACGTGTACGGTGGGAAAATTTTTCCGACGAGCTATAAATACCCCCAATCCTTCAGGTCATACCTTATGTTCCCTGAATTCTTGGAGTTCGATCTGAAGGTAGCTCGAACCCTTGGTAGGTCGGTCTCTTCCCTCACTTTCTCTTTCGAACGTACTTGTCATGTCGTTCTCTTTTAGCAGCAACTTAGGATCCGATGAGGATTTAGCTCGTAGGTTAGAGTCCGAGCTCGAGGAGATAGAAAACTTTAGGTTCTCCGATGACGGGGAGGATAGTGATGCCTCCACCTCGGGTCAGGGTTTGGAATACCCTTCTAGGATACCTGAGCACTACCTCGGATCCCTTCGTAGGGGGTTCGCTATCCCTGAGAACATCCTCCTCAGGATTCCGGAGGAGGGGGAGAGAGCTGACAATCCTCCAGAGGGATGGGTCACTCTCTACTTCAAAATGTTTGAGTACGGCCTCAGACTTCCCCTTCACCCTTTTGTCCAAGAATTTCTCTTCAGGACTGGGTTGGCTCCGGCTCAAGTGGCCCCCAATGGGTGGGGTGTCATTTTCGCTTTGACCATCCTTTTTTGGCTACGCGCTCGGGATAGTGAAGAGGCCGAGCTGTTGGACGTAGACCAGCTCCTCGCATGCTTCGAAGCGAAAAGGATAGCTAAGAAGCCTGGTCGGTTCTATATGTGCGCAAGGAAAGGCGCATGCGGTATAGTTAAGGGGCCGACCTCCATCAAGGGATGGGTGAGGAAGTGGTTCTACGCTTCTGGGGAATGGCTTGCAAAGGACGAGTCAGGTCGTTCCTTCTTTGACGTTCCCACTAGGTTTGGGAACCTAGGTACGGAGTAGTTCTTACTTCTTGTGATAACTTTCTTTCTTGTTATTCAGGTTTGACTCAAATTTTGTCTTTGTGCAGTTTCAATCCGACCAGTCCTCGAGCTTACGCAAGCCTCCTTCGACACGCTGAAATATTACAAGGAGCGTTTTCCGAGGGGTAGGAAGGTCGGAACCTTGGTGACCGACAAGCTACTGCTTGAGTCCGGGCTGCTAGATTACAACCCTTCAGTTCGTCCCATTGAATCCTCAAGGCCGAACTCCGAACTTGGTATGCCGAGCTTGCTTCTTCCCTTTTTCCTCTAACCTTGTGTTGACCCCTGTTTTTATTTTGCAGCCATGGTTTGCGGATTTGCAAGCAACGTGAAGCGCAAGTCCAAGGGCCGAGCCCATGCTCTTGAGGCCGCCCAGAGTTCGAAACCTGCCACCCCTGCTGTGGTAGGGCCAGCCTCGGAAGATCCAGCCCCAGTGATCGATCTGGAGTCTTCTAGGGGTCCTTCGAGGGAGAAGCGCCCCAGGGATCAGACCGAGGCGGTGGACGTCTCGCCCTTGGGCGAGGAGGTGAGGGAGGAAGTCCCTCTGAAGCGAAGGAGGAGGAAGAAGAAGACCACCTCCCCCTTGGAGGTCGGAGCTCGTGGGGCCTTGCCTGCGAGCTTCGCAGATCGGGTGGACGATTCTGAGGCCAGGATGGGCGGGACGTCCGATGTGACGACACGGTTCAGAGTTGAGCCGTCAAGTTCTGGGGTGAGGGACCAGGTGTCCCGCATCTCGGCCGCAAGTTTGGACCGCTGCCTAAGGAGGGCGTCCAAATTTGTAAGTGACCCAGGGTCCGTTCTGCAGAGGACCATCGACTACGCCGCTGAGGTAAGATTGGTGTTTTTGCTCAATTTACCTAACAGGTAGCTCGGTCTAACTTCTTATTTGTACCTTTTCTCAGGCGTTCGTTGCTTCCATTCAATCGGCTCTGGCCGTGAAGGCCGAGCTGGATGGGAGGGAAGTTCTGGCAGCGAGGGAGAAAGAGGAGTTCTCTGCTGCCTTGGAGGCTGCTTCCTCCACCATGAAGGATGAGCTGCTGAAGGCTCACTTTGAGGTGGAAATTTTGAAGGCCGAGGTGGAGACCAAGGCCGAGCTGCTGAAGAAGGAAGAAGACAGACGCAAGGCCCAGCTCCGAGCTGCCCATGCTATCACCAAGGGCTTGGAGAAGGAGAAGTTCCAACTCCTCAAGGAGAAGGACGACATGCTCCAGGCGCTTGAAGCGAAGGAGGGGGAGCTGAAGCATGCGACTGCCGAGCTGAAGGCGGTGAAGGAGCGCCTCAGCAATGGAGTCTTATTGGAGGAATCGTTTAGGCAATATCCTGACTTCGATGGATTTGCCAAAGACTTCTCTGACGCGGGCTTCATGTTCCTCATGAAGGGCATTGCTTCCGACATGCCTGACCTTCAGATCGATCTCAGTGGTCTGAAAAAGAGGTATGCCGAGCAGTGGGCGTCTGGGCCTGGCGGCACCCCTGGCCCCCAAGCGTTGGTGGATAAGTATGTCAGAGATCATGATTCTGACTACTCCGACCTCGAAGAGGATCAGGTCGGCACCACTCAAGAGGGCGCTCCTCAAGCAGGCTCTTAGGCGACCACCCTCAAGAGGCTTTTCGCTGTCTTTCTTCTCTTCTCTTTTGTTTTTTGTTTGTAAGCGTCAGGGCAGAGCTGCAAGGTCTATAAGCCTTGGCTCTGCTCTCCATTCAATGAAGAAGCTCCCATTTGTTTTTACTTTGTTGTTGGCAACATCTTTCCTTTCTTTGCTTTTTCTTTGAACTGCAGCCAATGTCACCTCGCACCTCTTACTTTTGAGGTTGCGTCTTCAATTAAAATAATTTGAAAGTTTGAATTTGAATCTCTGTCTAGCATTCAATGCATTGCACCAACTCTGGATTTTTTAACATCGCACCCTTAACTTAAAAACGTTAAAAGGCTAAAATCCTAAGTCCGTAGCTGTTCTTCATATCGTACATCGTGCCCTAAGGTTCAGAGGCTTGATCATTTTGAACTTTTCACATCGTCCCTTTACCTTGAAGGTTTGAATTTTAAGTTCGTCAGTGGTTTCGGCATCGCACCTCGTACCCTTAGCTTTTGGAGGATTGAATTCTAACCGACTGCTGGAATGTGATCGCGTGGGAGTCCGTGGCCCCCATTTAATTTCTGGTCGAATTCGGAATCATGAAATTAAATCATCACATTCATTCCGATCATAATTCTTTTGAAACAGTTTTTACAAATCCATTGAAAACCCTTTTGGCATTTCAAGGATAATAACGCTTCAGGTGCTCCGCGTTCCACGGGTGCGCGAGGACGTCTCCTTTCAGATCGGCCAATATGTACGTCCCAGGTCGGACTATGCCCTTGACCTCAAACGGGCCCTCCCAGGTCGGATCAAGGGCACCCACATGGGTTTGGAACCTCCTTAAGACCAGATGTCCGACCTGAAAGGTCCGAGGTCGAACGCGGGCGTTGTAATGTCTGGCCATTCTGCCCTGATATTCCGCCAGGCGTAGCTGGGCCATTACTCTTCTTTCTTCCAACAAGTCGAGGTTGAGGAGCAGCTCTTCCTCATTTGTCGTAGGCTCGTAATGCTCTACTCTGTCAGATGGCATGCCGATCTCAACCGGGACTACAGCTTCGGAGCCGAAGGGCAGGGAGAATGGGGTCTCACCCGTCGATTCTCTTTGGGTGGTCCGGTACGACCATAGAACCTCTGGTAGCTCCTCGGCCCACCTGCCTCTCTTGGAGTCCAGTCTAAGTTTGATGTCTCGCTTGATGATCTTGTTGACTGCCTCCACCTGCCCATTTGCTTGCGGATGTGCGGGGGACGAGCTAAGGTGACTTATGCCAAGCTTGCTGCAAAAGTCTTTGAACTTGGCGTTGTCAAACTGCTTCTCATTGTCTGTCACAATGGCCTGCGGTATACCAAAGCGACATATGATATTTGTCCATACGAAGGACGTGACTCTGGATTCCGTTATGTGGGAGAGCGCCTCGGCCTCGGCCCACTTTGTGAAGTAATCCACAGCAACCACAGCGAACTTGGTCTGGCCCTTGCCCAAAGGGAAAGGACCAATGATATCTACCCCCCACTGCACGAATGGCCACGGGGCCGAGATGGGGGTGAGCAGCTCGGGAGGTTGGTGGATTATGGTTCCGTAGCGTTGACAATTGTCGCAAGTTCTAACGAACTTCTTGGCGTCCTGGCTGAGGGTCGACCAATAGTATCCTTGTCCTATCACTTTGGCTGACAGCGACCGGGCGCCTGAGTGATTGCCGCACACTCCTTCATGGATTTCTCTGAGGACGTACAGGCCCTCTTCACGGGTTAGGCATCTCAATAGAGGCAGGGAAAAGCCGCGTCGGTACAATGCTCCACCTCGGACCACGAACCGAGCTGCTCGCCTTGCCAACTTTCTACACTCCTTTGGGTCTTGTGGTGAGTTGCCCCTAATGAAGTCCGCAATCGGGTCCATCCATGAGGACTCTGGAGCGCCGATCTCCATCAGATCTGGCTCTGAGATCGAGGGATTATCTAAAATCTCGACGGGGACCGACCTGGCTAGGTCGGTCTCGTACGCCGATGCTAACTTGGCCAAGGCGTCAGCATTAGAATTTTCTGCTCGGGGAACCCGGCTTACTTCGTAAGTTCGAAACTGGGCGAGGTACGATCTGACCTTGCCCAAATACTTCTCCATTCGGGAGTCTTTGGCTTAGTACTCTTCCTTGATTTGGCTCACAACCAGCTGGGAGTCGCTGAAGACCTTAACACAAGAGGCCCCCAATGCTCTGGCGATTCGTAGATCGGCAATAAATGCTTCATACTCAGCCTCGTTGTTAGAAGTCCGGAAGCCGAACCGCAAGGCATACTCAAATCGCTCGCCTCCTGGTCCGAGCAAGAGGACCCCGGCCCCGCACCTCTTCTCACTGGAGGATCCGTCGACATAGATTGTCCACGGTAGGTCGGACTCGCTCAGCTCGGAAGGTGGTGTGAGCTCGGCTATGAAATCTGCCGCTGGTTGTCCTTTCAACGCAGTTCTGGGTTCGAACTGGATGTCGTACTCACTTAGCTCCATTGCCCACTTCATCAGGCGTCCAGAAGCTTCTGGCTTATGGAAGATGTTTTTTAGGAGCAAGTTAGTGAGCACCACCACAGTATGAGCTTGGAAGTATGGTCTAAGCCGTCGGGCCGAGGTGACTAAAGCGAGAGCCAACTTTTCCATCTGAGGGTATCTAGTCTCGGCTTCGGTCATAACCTTGCTTGTGTAGTAGACCGGGTTTTGCCGCGCTTCCTCTTGCCTGATTAGGGCCGAGCTGACGGCACTGTCAGACACTGCTAAGTACAATTGGAGCTTTTCCCCCGGCATGGGCTTGGCGAGCAAAGGTGCCGAACAGAGGTAGCTCTTCAATTGCTGAAATGCTTGTTTGCACTCCGCTGTCCATTCAAACGACCCTTTCTTTCGTAGGACTTTGAAGAAAGGAAGGCATTTATCTGTCGATCTTGAAACAAACCGGTTCAGGGCCGCAATCCTACCATTGAGGCACTGAAGCTGCTTCAGCGTCTTAGGTGCCTCCATCTCGATCACGGCTTTAATCTTTTCGGGGTTGGCCTCGATTCCCCGGTTGTTCACCATGAAGCCAAGGAATTTTCCCGAAGAGACTCCAAAGGCACATTTAGCTGGGTTGAGCTTCATTTGATATGTCCTCAGAACCTCGAAGGCTTCGGTTAGATCGGAGAGATGCGACTTAGACTGCTTGCTCTTGACAAGCATGTCGTCCACATACACTTCCATATTCCGGCCGATCTGGTTGGCGAACATTTTGTTCACCATTCTCTGGTAGGTCGCTCCTGCGTTCGTGCCCGGCTGTGGCGTCCACGAGCTGATCAATCCTCGGCAGTGGGAAGCAATCTTTCGGGCATGCCTTATTTAAGTTCGTAAAATCTACACACATTCTCCACTTTCCGTTAGATTTTTTAACTAATACAACATTGGAGAGCCACTCGGGATACGAAATTTCTCTTATGTATTCCGCTTTCAAAAGTTTGCTAACTTCCTCAACAATTACATCACTCCGCTCCTTGTTTATAGGTCTTCTTTTTTGCTTTACAGGTCGGAATGACGGATCTATGCTGAGGCGATGCGTCATAATTTTCGGGTCAATGCCAGGCATGTCCTCATGGGACCACGCAAAGACATCCGAGTTAGATCTGAGGAAGTAGATTAGCTCCTCTCTGTCGGTGGCCCCCAGCTTGGTTCCTATGCTTACTTGCTTCTCGGGACTCAGCAGAGGAACAAGCTCGAGCTCCTCAGTGGGTGCGGCAAACTCCCTCCGCGGCAGGTCGGCCTCGAACTCGAGCGTCCCATCCCTACCGGCGAGAGTTTCGAGGGCGCAGACCGATGAGCCTTTGAGTGCGGAGGCATAACACTCCCTCGAAGCGGTCTGTTCTCTTCGGACCGTGCCCACGCCATTGGGGGTGGAATACTTCAAAATTTGATGAAGTGTCGAGGGAATTGCCCGAAATGAGTGGATGATGGGTCTCCTTAAGATGGCGTTATAGGCCGATCTACCGTCAATCACCACGAAATCGACCATTTGCGTGACCCGAGTTTGGTCCTGCCCAAGCGTGACCGGCAAGTCGATGCAACCCTCTGGGATGACCGATTCTCTAGAGAACCCAACCAGCGGTGTCGGGCTTTTCTTCAATTGCGACCTCGTCCATCCCAAGGCGAGGTAGGTCGGTAAGGACAGGATGTTAGCAGATGCGCCTCCGTCTACCAGCACCCTCCTGACCACCACATGATCAATCAAGGGAGCGATCACAAGTGCATCATTGTGGGGCAGGTGGACCTCCTTCAAGTCTGCACCGTCGAAAGTGATTGAGCAGGTCGGCCTCTGCTCCCTGATGATGCACACCTTGCGCCTGGCTGCACGAGCTAACTCCTTTCTTTTATGTCCGGACTGACCCCCGCTTGGCCCTCCGAAAATGGTATTGATGACCGCAGGTCGGTCAGTGCGCCGGGGCGGCGTCCTCGAACGCTTCTGCTCTTCCTTTTTCTCTGCCGAGCTGGTCCTGGGCTTTCCCACAAATTTCTTGAAGTAGCCATCTTGAATTAGATCCTCAATTTGGCGCTTCAACTCCCAGCAGTCCGACGTGTTATGGCCGTGCTCCCGATGGAAGCGGCAATACTTGTCCTTGCTGCGCCTTTCCGGGGCTCCCCGAAGCTTCTCAGGACGCTTGAGTAGTTTTTCCATTCCAGACTCCTCGATGTTCGTTAGGATCTCGGAAATTGGAATCGTGGTCGGGGTGAAGCGTTCGTAAGGTCGGCTCCTGGTAGGTCCGTTCTCCGCCCTCCGATACTCAGCTCGGCCGCTGGAAAAGGATCCCTTGTCCTTGGACTTGGGATCTGCCTTTTCTATATCTTTTCCACTTCTGCCCCGGCCGATCTTTCGTTCTGGTCGGCCGGTTTTGGTTCGGAGGAGCTCCTGTCCATCGATGACTTTCTTCGCCTTCTGAAGCACCTCGGCGAAGGTGACCAGGGCCTCCTCTCCAAGTTTCACCGTGAGGGCCTCGTCGGCTAGACCGGTGAGAAAATAGCACATGGCCGAGTCATCGGAGCAGTGTGCGACCTTCAACAGCTCCTCCTGGAATCTGGTGACATATTCTCGCAGCGTCTCACCCTCCTTCTATCTGATGGTGGCGAGATGGGTCGCTGTCTTTTTGTCATAATGCCGAGAAGAGAACTGGGCGATGAACTCCCTTCTCAGCTGAGAGTAGGTCGAGATCGACCTGGCTGGCAGTCTCCGATACCACAATCGCGCGCTGCCAGTAAGCGCGATCTGAAAGGCGCGACATTTGATTGCGTCTGATGCCGCTTGGAAATCCATGAGGCCTTCAAAGACCTCAACATAATCCTTGGGGTCCTTCGACCCATCATAAGGCTTCACGGTAGGAGCTTTGAACTTCGGAGGGATCGATGCTTCCAAAACGTCCGAGGTGAAGGGCGATTCTCCCAAGTCGCCATCGTTCAGTGGACCTTCTTTCTGCTCACATTTGGCCTTTAAGGCCTCCACCTGAGCGTCGAGCTGGCCCCTCAACTGGTCGAACTCCTCCCTTGTAATCACTCCTGCAGGAGTTACTGGGTTGCGAGAGGATTCAGCCTGCTGGTTGGAGCTCCTGTGTGAGCGGGATGGTGACTGTCCTTTTCGGAGAGATGAGCCTCTCTTTCTGTTGAGGTGTTCACGGAGGTCTCCTCTCTGGCGAGTGTGTCCCTCGCTCTCGTTGTCTTCGGGATGTTCCTCCTCGACTGGGCCGAGGTGGGAACCCCTTTGCTCGCGTATGTCAATGCGCGTCATTCGATTTTCAGATCGGGACCCTGCGCCTGCAGCTAGTATCATCTCGTTATAAATTTCCTCCATGGACCGCATTTGTGTGCGCATTGCCTCCATTTGTCTCTGGAGCGCGTCAAAGTTCTCACTTGGTGGAGCCGGGGCTGGACCCCGGGCGCCCCTCTTAGAGGTCCCACCTCGGCCACGGGTGGCCTTTGATGTCCTTGGGTGCGCAGGTGGTAGGACAGGCGCGGTGATTCGTGTCGACCTGTGGAGGGGTTCTGTTGCTAGGCCGTCGTGACCTTGCCCCTCTACCACTGCTGCTCTGACCTCCCTCTGGGGGGCATCGCTGGCAGCTAGAGTCCTTCGATCTGCCGTATTGGTCGAGTTCGCTGGTTGAACCATGTTCGCTCGCGTGTTGGTTTAAAAGAATTGGGATGACTTAGATTATCTCTTCCCACAGACGGTGCCAAATGTTTATGTAAGGATATGCACAACAGTGTATTTCAGATTGCAGCTCGAACTCGGCCTCCGGACCGATCTGAATACTTGGGCGGACCTGCACAAAAAGGTGAGCACTCCGACGATCAAGTCAGTATAGGTCGGATTCCCAGTTTAGTTCGAGGTTAGAAATCATCGTACCTGATCGTGGAGTGAAGTCTTCTACTTATGAGTGGTAGTCCCGCTAATCTCGCGACGGTTACTCCCGGTAATCTCGGGACCGTCGGTTACACCCGGTAATCTCGGGACCGACGGTTATACCCGATAATCACGTCGTTGACAGTAGCTCACATCGGCCCCCACCGAGCTTCCCGGTAGGTCGGACCTCGGCCAGGTTCACCTCGGCCCTCATACTTAGCATCTGTCAACGCGCTAGTGGTGGTGATCTCGACCGTCCGAACTGGGCATGACTCATGAGTCATCTTGGAGCACCAATAGGGGTCTTCCACGTGTCCAGGATATTCTCTTCCCCAAACAGATATATCATAATATCATATTCTCTATGATTGAAAATAAATATAATTAAATTAAGAGTGAAAAAGAAAAGAGGGAACAAAAGACAAACACGGAAAGAATAATGTCACTGAAATCTCCTCTAAAAGCAAAAACCCACAAGGTTAGCTAAACCGTCACTATCTCGAATGGGAAGTAATTAACTTTCTATAATTAATTCCAATAATCATTAATTTGTTCTCCCACTTCATTTTACTGTCAAATCAACTATTTTTTTTATCTAATAAACCTGTCATATTATTACTTAATTTAATAAAATTAGCAAGGAGACTACATGAAATAAAAATTCAGAATCTATAGTTGTAATTAAATATTTTTAGAGTTAACTTTTTCAGTTGCAATTTTACCTAATAGTTGTTATTTAGCACACTATAAGAAACCTTATTCTAATTTGATAAAATTTCATTTTGACTGATTCTTCTTTATTTCTATTTTGATTAAGTAAACGTAACTTGTTTTTATTTTTCTTTAAAAATGATTAACAAGTAAGCACAAATGGAAGTAATTAATAGTTATAATGTTACATACTCTCACAAATAATATTTAAAAATTTTGGAAAGAGAGATTAATTCTTATGGGTTACTTCAGCCATTTGTCGGATAACACGTCAACATATAAGAACAAGTCGTATACATGGGCTGTCTTACAATTCGTTTTTACAACTATATATGTTGTTACTAACAATTTTTTTTTTTAAACAAAATTATTTTGGTAAAATTTATATTTTTATTGTTTAAGAACCAAAGGATAATTCACCTCAAATTCAATTAGCTCCAAAATCTACCAATAAGAATGCCCCAAGCTTAGTCACACAATAATCCCTCAATCCAATCATGAATATATTCATAGAAAACCTAAGAATAAATAGTTGATGATTGAGGCATGTCTACTCCTCTTCAAGAATCCCCACGATAGCATCGTATTTTTTCAATGTGAGATCCTTAATATACTCCTTCAGGATGGAGATCCTATTTTTGGACTGGATTTCTCGTTTGAGCTCTTGGACTTTGATACCATATAAATATTCGTGGAAGATCTTTATAAATTAGTAGTTTATTGTAAATACATAAAGGAACAAAACGGTATAGTATTTACGTAAAACATACTCTGTTTCAAACGATAGGTGAAGTCTTCAACTTATTCACATAGAGTAAGAAAATTGGATTGCCATGAAATACAAGTTCATTGTTAGGAAGAAACCCATAGGCTTTGACAAACTCTTATGGATGGAATTTTATTCAGCCAAGAAATAGGGTCCAATCCAATTAGTTTGATCAAATGAAAACTTTAATTTGTAGGAAAGACACATGGTTAAGTAATTTTTTTTTCCATAATATGTAATTAATTATATATACCTCTGATAATGAATATTGTTATTGGACATATTATAGAGTAGAGATTTTTTGTTCTAAAGTTTAATATTTTAGATATATATTGGAAAAGGTTAGGTGTATGTTTATTTGAAGAAGGTGAGAGAAAAAGGTACGTCATAGTTTTCATAATAAAGACATTCGATTTAACAAAGTTTATATTGTCAGTTTTGGGTACAAATTAAGCAGCTGTTAATTAAGTAATGCTTAATAAAAACTAAAAGTCATGCCAACCCTTTTCTCTCTACGTATATTAATCACACACAGAAGAAGCAGGAGAGATTATTTAGAAAAAGTGGAGTTGGTTTTACTTTTACTACACCAGCAGCCATGACATGCACAACAGTTCTATATCACCTAATTAAATTAATTTTTTTACAAATTAAACAAACACACACTTTCATAATTAAAAAAGAAATTGTAATTTGAAGATACTATTCAATGAAATAATTATAATTTCGGTCTAAAACAAGGTGGTTTTAATTGTAATTTTAAGCTGAAATGTCGTCACTTCCATATATTAAAATCTGAAGGTGATATTTGTGTAATTTGGTTTAAATAAGATTGCCTCCATTTTAAGTGTGCATAAATTGTCAAAAACGACTGCGCCATGATGACAACAAGGGTTTATTGGAGCTCAGCAATATATACAATATTTATCTACTCAACTATATAATTATACTGCTCAGAGCCAAGATTCCAAAGTTTATAAGTTGAGACATATTAATTTCTGTTACATGCATGCATGGAAAATAATATCCTTGAAGAACAATTAATAATTAAAAGCAAAAGAATGAATGAATAATTAATACCGTAATTAGTCTTTAAGACACTTTTTTTTTTGTGATAAAGGACACATTATTGTTTAAACATTATATTTGGTGCAATAGATTATGATGGATATATATGTGAAGTGAAGGTGAAAAGCTACATATTTAGGAAGGAACTCATTGCACTAGGAGAGATGTCACTTCAAGTTAAAAACCGAAAGCTTCCCAATTTGGCAGACGTGTAGAGCCTAGAAAGAGAGAAAAAGGAGTTTATAAGACAATAATAATAATAATAATAATTATTATTATTATTTTCATGATTTTCCAAAGTTGATGTAGTCTGACTTCCACCAGTAAATCTCTATAATTGGGACTCGTTGTTTGGGCTAAACAACACCAATGCAAGGCTCGAACACAAGACCCTCGTGATGATACCACACAATTATTAGCTACCGGCTAATTCAATTGGTTTTTGGATAAGTACCCATACGAGAAAGTTATAAAAGAGATATTCATTTAGTGGTACTCACTTGTTAAGGATCAATAATAAATCGCTACTCAATCCAGTTGATGCATTGGGAAAATTTAATTAATATATTGGATATCTAGCACTCCCGTCATTTGTGGGTTTGGGGAGGAAACAACAATGAAAGTTCGAACATAAGATTTCTGACTTTGATACCAATTTGGGTTAGAATGGAAGTTTATCCGATATTCAATAACTAAATATTTTTTTTCCTCTCTTATCTTGATTTAAAATTGAACGGAGATTATGGTGGAGTATTTGGTTAATATTTTGGGGAGTTGGGAGTTATTATGTGCATATAATTATAGGTATAAAAATGTCGTGCGAAAGCAACAAAAGTGACTGGCTATCCACAACCCCGTCTTCCCCTTAAACCAACCCCACTTTGCCTTTATTTACTCTGTTGCTAGTCATATATGTCTTTGCCTTTCTTCTTCTTCTTCTTCTTCTTCTTCTTATTTTTCCACTGTGTCTAGGGTTCTATTGATGCACACCAATTTTCTTCCCTCTGATCCATTTTTCTCTCTTTGGTTGCTGTTACTTGTTATATATATTAAGGAGTTTTGATGATCATGAAGGATTGTGGGGATGATGGTGTGAATTATGAGTATAAATCATGCCCACGAGGCCATTGGAGGCCTGCTGAGGATGAAAAGCTTCGTCTGTTGGTTGAACAATACGGCGCCCAGAATTGGAACTCGATTGCTGAAAAACTTCAAGGCCGATCAGGTACCTTAATTAAATTTATCTATCTCCACTTTTTCCCTCTCTCTTTTCTAAGATTCATGACAAATTACTGAAAAAGAACCTCAAAATCTTTGACTTTTCGACAATCTTTTTTTAAATCTAAGATGCTTCATTGATGATCCAATGAAAACAATAATAAAAGTTGGTAAGAACTGAAACGAATAAAATAAATCAACCCCAGATTAACAAAATTTTGGAGTGATCAATAATATTATAGGGTTTTGTTTTTGGGGGTTGAATTTTCTATATTTGTTATCTCAATTTCATTTGAAGATTTGTAAATATCTTTATGGGGTTTAATTATTTTAGTTCGTTTGATAACTACCTTTAATTTTTGGTAGATTTAAAAGCAACTTTAATTTGAGATGTTAATTATGAAAATTATTGAGATTTGATACTCTTGGTCGTCGTCTAAATCACAATTTTTTTTTAATTACGATATCTCGACTATTTCACTTAATTAGAAAACTTTTTCTAGCTTTCTTTTCGTTGGTATGTTTTTCATTTACCATCTCTTCTGAAATTTTGTTTTGTGTGTGTTTGAAATGTTGTTTAGGAAAGAGCTGTAGATTGAGATGGTTTAATCAACTGGATCCTAGAATCATCCGAAAGCCCTTTAGTGAAGAAGAAGAGGAGAGGCTTTTGGCGGCGCATCGAATACATGGAAACAAGTGGTCACTCATAGCCAGGCTATTTCCTGGTCGAACCGACAACGCCGTCAAGAACCACTGGCATGTCATAATGGCAAGAAAGCAAAGAGAACACTCCAAGCAGCTTTGCGGGAACAAGAGAAGCTACCAAGAGTTTTCAGCTAATTCGTCTAAATTTCTCGGCAACCAAACAGATTTCGCAGAAGAATTATTCAGACCAAGTACTAGTACTACGACTACTCTTCTTGTCTCCGACAACAATGGCTTCCTCGGATTGCACAACCATGATGAAATGGTTTGGAACTTCAAACAAGGTTCAGACAGTAATATTCCTATTCTCCATAGACATTATAACAATAATTATCCTAATTTTAGAACCCCTCCAACTCGATTTTGCCTGCCAAATAATAAAATTCCTTTCGGGATTTATAATCTTGGTAGCGATAATGGTGTGATTAAGAGAGAGTTGGAGAAGCTTTGCCCAGCCTCGACGGCGTTTGTCAAGTTTAATATGGACGACCATGGCCGCCGTCAAGAACAACCACAAGATCAAGATGAATCCCTTAAACCCGACAAAGATGTTCCCTTCATAGATTTCCTCGGAGTGGGAATTTCTTCTTGATCAAGATTTATCATTATTATTCCATCAATATAATCTTCTAATTAATTACTTGTTATTACTTACATGTTAATTACTATGTGAAAATTAAAGGTAGTTTTAGATATATACATATATCTAAACCCTTTTTTCCATCATCTGAGATGGTATTATAAAGGATGACTTTTCATGTTCATTAGTCTTGGCAAGTAGATTATATTTCTTGTTAGTTTTAATTTCATTCATCTTCTCAATTTTCACTCTCCTTTTGATTTCAGCTGGTATATACATATACATATACAACACCCATTGAAATTATTCTAGTATGAGAAAGGGTTTATCTCAATTAATTATAGTTTTTAACTGCTAGTTAAGAATTAGGATAATTTCAGGTATTATATTAGAAATGCAAATGAACATTCAACTTATATATATGTTAGGTAATGGAAGCTTCTATTGTTCAATTCTTTCATAGATATGACACTAGTATAAACTGTCCATATCAGTAGATTTAGAGAAGCCTATCAATATGGTTGCAAGAAACTTATAACCAACTTCATCACATACCTTTGCCAAAAAAAAGAAAAAAACTTCATCACTTTGATAAATTGGATTATTATAACTAATTAAAGGGATCTAGCTGAATCTTAATGACGACACCAAGTTAGGAGACTTTATTTCATTCTGCTTTATTTAGTTAAATATATAATTTTGTCTCTTGTCGTTTTTATGTCTATTAAATTTGTTACAAATATTCAAGGAGAGTTCTATTTATCTATAAACACAAACATTATATTAATAAGTATATACCGAAAAAATTATTAAGAATTCAGATATTAAGTTGAAGGTATAGTTTGGCCGTTTGAATTCATGCCCTCTAAATTCTTAGAATTTAGACCGGCCAACCTTTGATGATTAAGAACGGTGTAAAGAGAGTTTGCTCAATATTTTTGTTGGTTCGATGCCTAAGGACTTTTGTCAAGGCAATAAAACGCTTCCAATCTTCACAATAATAGAGCATGCATGTTATCGTTCACTTCAAGCTTAAGGGTAATTTAGATATATGTTTTAGTTAATTTAAGCACTATTTGTTTTTAAAAAATAATTTCTCAATGGCTTAAACGGTAACAGTGTCAAATTACTGTAAAATCACTTTTTGATAATAATTTATCAATTGTTTCTTAAAAAGTTATTTAAAAACCAATGTGATTTTTCTAAAAATATATTTTTTTTTATTTATTATTGAATACTATAAATTTCTTTAAAAGTATACTTTTTGTCATCTAAATTCATTTAGAAAAGCTACACTAAATTTGTTGGCTTTTGCTTTCGATTTTACTAGATACGGTGTTACATTTCTCAACTTGAGATAGGGCATTATATATTTTGCTGCTGAAAATAAACATATTAAATGTGTTACCATGCCTTTATGCCTTTTTTTTTTTTTACACTAATGTGTTACCATGCTTAAAATCAGCACTTTATCAAGAAATATATTGTATCTAAAACTTTGAACTACGTGGATATAAAATTGAAATTTAGAAAAAATCACAAAACAGCACATATATATACAATAGAATTATGATCAAGAGGCATTTACATTATATTAAATTGTATTAAATAAATATGCATATTTAAATAGAGTAGAAAGTTTGAAATTTTATCAAAATAGTACAATCCATAAACCCAAATTCAATCTTAAATGTAATAAAAAAAATATATACTAAGAAAAGTAATAGTTATGCTATATTTCAATTTTTTTGGTATATATATATATATATATATATATATATATATATATATAATTGAACTATGATAAAATTGGTTTGTGTTTTTATTTATTATATTAGAGGTAGGCTCATTATTTTACTAAAGAAAGGTATTGTTGATATTGATAACTTATGAGCAAGGGTTTTTGTTTTATTAGTTTATTCTCGACTTATAATTTCAATAGCCAAAAACCAAAGTAGTAGTAAAAAAGACATCTAAACTTCCAGCACTTTCTGCAAGTTGTATACACAAAACCTGATTCCCAAAATTTTAAATTGTGGTTTTATTTTCCCAGAAAATGGAGGAAAGGGCTCTTACTGATTCCACGTAGATTTGAATGCGATATATTATGAAAATCCTTTGATTTATGGGAAGAAATTCATCCTCTTCCTTCTCTGTCAAATTCTAAGTTCGAATAGGTTTTTTTTTAGACATATTTGATTATCATTTTTTATTCTCTAACATTTTAAATTGCAAAAATTAGTAAAAGTTTTATATGAAAACTAGATTTCAAACTATTTTAGTATATTTAATATACATTTTATAAGTTAAGAATGATAAAATAATGTTTTATCTATATTTTAGAAAAAAGTGGAAATAAAGAAGCATAAACAAAACATATTTTGTTATTTTCAAAGTTTCTACCCAAATTTATAAACATTTCTTGAAATGGGAAATGAAAAATAAAAATAATTAACGAGTAGTTATATGCTTCAATAGAAAAAAATAGTAAATAAGAAATAAGAAGCAAGGAAAAAGAAAACGTTACAAAATAAGAACTTAGATTGCTTCCTAAGAAGATAGGGAAAAATGCCTTATTTTGGTCTAAATCCTATTTTCATGATCAAACTTTTACATTTTTTTTTTTTTTAGAAAAATCAAACCTTTACCTCTATTTTGTTTTGTTGTTGGTATTTATATTTCGAAATGCTATGTATTAGTCTTTTCACCTTCACAAACTTTGATTTTGACTTTTTGTAGTGGTCAAATTGTCATCTTCGTACTTAACATAAATTTTAACTCACCCATCTCTAAATTAATATCAAATAAAATACATATGACTTAAAATATAAATTATGAGGTGTCCTATAAGATTTGAACAAAAATTAACAACGATAATTAAAATGAATTTTTATGCGTAGTTTAAGAACAAAAAGAAACCCGTTAAAATTATGTGTGTGTGTGTGTTTTCTTTGGGTCAACTTCGAAATAAAGGAATTATTGAAAGTAACCTGAAAACAAATAACCAAAGCAAACATTAATTATTAGTTAAAGTGGAGGGTCAATTAATACCCATTCAAGCTAAATAGGGTAGTAATTAACATGCGTTGAATTTAATCAATTAATGCGCACTGTATATCAATTTGGTCATTATTGGCAAATAAATAGACTAATCTTAATGATGATACCAAATTAGGGTTTTAATTGATTACAAATTCAGGTTGCTGCTGAACCAAACCATTCCCCAAAACCGGATTGGTCCTGGTTGATGATCCATAACCAAACTATGAACCGGGAGAGAACCTGAGGAAATGGCAAGAAAAACGAAATTTTCAAAAGTAACTATAAATATAACATTATAATCTATAACTCCACTTGATAAAATAATAATTAGCTACATGGTGATTTAAATATTTATAACAATATTAATTGACTGTTATAATTATAAAATTATTACATTTTATATATTTTTTTTTCTTGAATCGTCACCTCTGATTTTACCATGACATCCCGTGGAAGCAATATTTCTTTTGGTTGTAGGGGTAAGGTGAGATCAGCTCTACGTAATAATGATGTCAGACTTGTATTTGCTTAAAGATTTTTAAGCACCTTTTTTCCATTTCTTAATTAGGGCTGAGATTAGGGCTGAGAGAGGGTTTTAGTTAACTTCGAATAATGTTATTAATTTTAACTATACAACTAATTTGTGATTGAAAGCTCATAGACATGACTGACATAAATGTCACTTCAACTTTTTATTTTTTTAATATTTACAAAAGAAAAAGGATTAGGTTTACAATAAATCTTGTGACGATATAATATGATTTCACATTTATTATTATTATAATTGAGGATGTGGGGAAAGACATGACCTTAATTTCGTCACCAACCTATATAAAGAACAAAGTAGCAGCTCCTTTATTGCTGGTTAGGGTTGATGTTTGTTTGTTTTTTCTTTAACAACATTAATTCACATTCAAAACGGGCAGTCAGTCGGTGGACATACAATTTAATTAGAGATGTGTGACTCATAATTTTGAGGTATTTCAAAAATGAAAAAAAAAACTTATTAATTTTGATAAAGCTTAAATTAATTAAGTTTGAAATTAGCTAGAGTATAGATATATTATATCATTAATTGAAAATGTTAGATGTTTGAATTTCTACCCACGTGTTGTTGAACTAAAAAAAATAGGGAAAAAAAAACCAAAACTTGAAATAAAAAATGCCACTTTTTTATAGTTTGGGTATAAGAAAAAAGAGTAATAAAAACTTAAAATTTAAAATGACTAATAGTATGTAGTATACCAATCCTCATGGGATAATCTAGTGATCAATAAATATCAAGGTAAATAGTAAAGACTTAAAAAGAATCAATTTAATATCCTCCAAGTTTTCTTAATTATAGGTTGAGGTCGATTACAAATTTAAAGATATAAACTCAATTTTAAGGGAAAAATTATCTTTTTATCTATAAACTTCATCCGTTTTTTTGTCAATTTTCACCGTAAGTTTTTAGTTTCATCCAATTAAATATCAAAATTTTGTAATTTTTACTACCTATTGATTCATCCACTATTTTTAACAAAAACATAAAGAAAACTTACTAATTTAACGAAAATAAAGCTTGACACAAAATTAAGTTAATGTATAAAATCGACCATTAAATAACTTTACTAAAATTTGTAAATTTAAATGAAAAGAAAAAAGAAAAAATTATCTGAATTCAATCAATTTCGTACCAAATATATGTTTTATCATTAATTATACAGAGCATAGCATACATTTTTCAATAACTTTTCATACCAAATAAATGTTCTATTAATTTTTTGTTCAATAACCTCTCAATTTAAACAAAAAAAAATACAATATTTTTTTTCTTCAATATTTGACAACTAAGAGAAAGAAATGTAAAAATAAAAAATTATAAAAAAATAAAGACAAAACTTGACTCAAAGTTAAGGAGGAACTTACTCCTTAATACCATTAAATATTTGATAACTCATTATTCTTTTTTATAATTTTGTTTTATTTTTACATTTCTCTCTAGAAAATACTTAGTTCGAACCTTGTTCTTACCACCAATAAATATTTGACAACTTATTATTTGTTTTAAAAAAATTTGTTTTTGTATTTCTTTATCTTAGTTATCAAATATTTAATTGTGGTAACTACAATATTCTTCCTTACTCGTGTTTCTTTCTCTCCCATAATTTCAAATATTTAAGGATATGTTCACGAGGAAGTTCTTGGTTAATTCTAAAGCGTCAAATTTTTTCTAAAAATATTGAATTTTTAAATATTTAATGGTATCAAAGCGATCTAAATTTTTCTCTAAAAAATTATAGGAAATATTGCACACATTTTTAATCATCAATTCCTGCTGTTCCCGATGAGAAAGTAGGATGGGGGTAGATTTCCATAAATCTGGACTCCTTCAAGTCTACAATAGTGGGCAGTGGGCAGTGGGCAGTGGGCATGAATGGGAGTTGTTGGAAGCAATGAATACCATAAAACATTGGTGAGTACAAAAGTCACCAACTTTCCCTAATTTTTCGCCTTCCCCATTCAATCCATTCGACCCCACAGCTTCCACTTTCACTTCCACTTCTTCTTCCTCTCCGTTATAAAATGCCCTCATTTGCTCTCGCTCTCGCTCTCACTCTCAGGTGGCTGCCCAGCAAATTGTTGTTTACCAAATTAGTTTAATTAAGCTCTCCATCTCTGAAAATGGGCAAGGGTCAGGCAAGAGGCAGTGCTGCTGTGGGGATCGGATCAGCCGTCGCTGTTGCCGCCGTTATCGGGTTGGTTGTGCTGTCTCAGTTGGAGAGCGTCGAGGCAGCTACTTTCACTGTCGGCGACGCCGGTGGATGGACTTTTAACGTCCAAAGTTGGCCAAATGGAAAACGTTTTCGTGCCGGTGACATTCTCAGTAAGTTCCATAAAAACCATTTGTAAATTTACTTCCAATTTCACTCTCACCTCAATATTTTAGATCTACTCACAAAATAATAATAATAATTTCTTTTTCTTTCTTTTCCCAAAAAAAAAAATTACTAAAAATACTTAACCTACTCTACCATTGAAATCTTGACTACTTATTATATTAATATTTATGAGTTTTATATCAAAATTAATTGACAATAACAAGAGTATTACATATCTATTACAAATCGTTGTTAGGTGACTTATTTTATCAATGTGTGATAGTTAACCTATTATTTCTTTACCATTAAAGAGCAAAGCGTATTTTCCAAAACTTAATTAGTACGGTACAATAAGAATTTCTTCCTAGAAAATACTTGGTTCCTTAATGGTAGGAGCAATTTTGTCCTTACCATCTTTAAATATTTGACAACTAAAAACAAAAATGCAAAATTAGAAACTTTTTATAAAAATTAATGATGCAAAATTAGAGACTTTTTATAAAAATTAATGAGTTCTGGTTCAACCACAGCAAGTATAAGATTTATTCCCACCCTTAAAAGAGTCCAACAGCAAAATATTCCCTACTCCAAATCTCATGACTACTTCCATCATAGTATTAGTTATTTAAAAACGAGGTGAGTTCAAGAGTAAAAAAAATTATAATGGACATATTTGAAATAGTGTTAATAAGGACCTAGTTGTGCCTCGTGGTGGAATATTTGGCAGAGTTCAACTACATCTCGACGGTGCACAACGTGGTGGTGGTGGACAAAGGTGGTTACACCAACTGCATAACTCCGGCGGGTGCGAAAGTGTATAAATCAGGGAAGGATCTGATAAGGTTGCCAAAGGGACAGAGCTATTTCATCTGCAACTTCGCCGGCCACTGTGAGTCCGGCATGAAGATTGCCGTCAATGCAATCTGAATTAACTACTGCTCCAATGTTATTAATATTGTAACAGAGCCTAGATTATTATAAGTGCTTTTAATTTCTATATGAGAACAAATGTTATTGTAGTGTTAAATAAAAAATGTGTCCTTTTATAATAGTGGGAGTGTTTGTTAATTTCTAGTTGGAATATCACCTTCCTTGTTGGAAAAATACTATATATTTTATGTCATCATATCAATACTAGTGTTTTTAAATTTGGGTGCTCTAGATAAAACTTCCTCTTTTTGCTTTCTTACTTTATTATTCATCACTAGCATTTTGTTTTCTAATAAAGAAAAATAGAATGATATGGCATGGTATGCAATATTCATGGATTCCGATAAAATAATATTTCTATTATGTTTTGAAATAAATTACTTATTTTCGTTGTTTGAAAATTTCTATACAATTTTGAGAATATTTTTAAAAACTAAGAAATAAGAAACAAATAGTTGTCAAATGGTTGGATAATTTCAAACACGGACTCTTATAATTCAATAATGTGTTTAATTGTAATAATTCTTAAATACAATTTTGAGTGGTATTTTGATAGTTTATCATAGTATATATGATTTAGTTGTAGTGATTTTACATATGTTTGAAGGTAAGTTAAAAGTTTGAGAGTACTATCGAATCAACCTTATGGATTGACTGGATTGTTTTCTCTCAAAGTTTAAAATATAAAGTAACAGTTCTGTGATTTTTTTTTAATTTTTAAATATAAAACCAATCATATTCATCAATCACACACATTGATTTTCTATTTTATTTCTTAGAGGACATACAAATTATTGGTTATGATTGCTAATAATAAGAGTAATGACAGTCCTTATATCTATTGTGTTTTTCTAAAATAAAGTTAAATATATGTTCTGTCCTCTATAAAAATTGTTTTTTAGTATAACAAATGTTTGTTTTTTAGTATAACAAATGTGTGTGACAGAGATTTGAACGTTCAACTTAAAATAAGGAGTTGTACTAAAAAAAACTTAGAATAAGGAGTAAATATCTAACCGCTAAATTGGTACTTGTGTTGGCCTATCAAAAGTCTTTATACAATCCACATTTTTAGCCTATATGGCATATCTATACTATATTAAAAAGGTAGGAGGTAGAAAAACCATTTTTAGACACTTTTGCCCTTTACTAAATTTACAAATTTACAAATTATGCCATTAATATATTATTACAAATATTAAATTAATTATTAATTATTAATTATCAATACTATAAATGCATGGAATATAAAATGTTAGAATGCAAAAAGTTTTCCAACAACATAAAATTAATTTTTTCTTTAATTAAAATTCATACTAGAATTTCAAGAGTTTTAGAATTTCAAAAGCTTTTGTAACGTTTGATCCTCTACTACTATAAAAATAGGTTTTCTTCTACATGTTTTTCACAAGTTTCAATACTTTTTTATTCGTAGTTCCTTGAAACATCTCTCAAAGATGATTCAATCTTGAAAACATCTCGAGATATTTGTGACATATTCATCAAGTTGCAAGAGAGACATATGTTGAATCTACATATCTCGAATACTAGGTTTGTAACATTACCATTCCACAATTTTACAAAGTTGAATAATAGTATCTGTCAAGCAATCTTCAAGAATGAGCATATTTACTCTAAAAGATGAGTGTATAGTAAGTACTTGGATTTTTTTTGTTACTATTGTTATTTTTCTAATTAGTGTGTTTTTTATTTGGAATGTTTCGTTTTTTAGCAATTTTATTTAGTTTAGGATTTTGACTTTTTTTTTGTTACTAATGTTTTTTATTGTTTAGTGTATTTTTTTAATTTGGAATGTTTTTTTTAACAATTTTATTTAGAATATTTGTTTAAAATATAGATAATTACAAGTTCATGTTCTTATTGTTGAAAAAAAAAAACAATCATAGAAGCCCGTATATAAAAAAATGTTTAATTAATAAATTAATTATAAACAATAATTTGTATAGAATCGTAAAAGGTGGAATATAAAATTTTTGGTTATTTTATTTTCTAATATTATAATTTGAAGAATTTTTCTTTAATAATTTTAATTATAATATAAAATTAAATCAATAAAATAATTTAGTTTTAGTTACAAAATTCAACATATACAACAAATATTTAATAAACAAACAAAATATTAAAAAAATAAAATAAAGGACCCAAGATTGAAATAATTTAAAAATAAAAATATTAAAATACTTATTTACTTTTTTATTAATATATAATTTTTTCCTTTACTTTTAATTTATTTATTTACAAAATATATCATTAACCATTAACTATAAATAATATATTTTAAAAATAATTATAAATAGTACATTTTATTATTAGTAATTAGCTGTCAATAATAATAAATATATATAAAAATTAATCTTAATTATTTTTTAAAATAATTATACTTAAAATATTTTACGTGAAATTATATAAAATTTAAGTTACCTTATAATTAAAAAAAAATTATACGTGCATTGCACGTGATAATACACTAGTATTATTAAACTATGTAATTTATTTAATAAATTAGATGAACTTCCATATTCTGTGTTGGACCTTAAATTTTTATTGGTATGAAAAAAATACTTAACTTTAGTAAAAGTGTAGCATAAGTATAAAAGTTTTTTTCCCTTGAGTTCAAATAAGTATAAATATATATTCAAAGTTTCACGGACAAATATCTCATTAATTTAATTTATTCTTTTTAACAATTTCTCCAAATCTGGTCCACCAAAAAGGCCTCAGTTTCTTTCTTGTTATTTGCCTACTTTTCTGGCTACTTTACTAAGTTATATATATTTGTCTTGATGACTTTTTCATGCCCATTATTCTAATCAAAGTATCAGCTAAACTTGTGAATATTATTTGGCTCTTAGGCAATTATTTATAAAATTAAATATATATCCTTAAGATTGGAAAAAAATGGAATTAACAAATTAAGCAATATTTGAGTTTTTGGCCTTTGGCGTCTTAAGCAATCAAATAAAACACCAATTTAAATATATATTTCAATGAAGTGGAAGATCCATAGTGTAAATTAAGTTAAAAATATACCACATTTTTATAATGGTTAGCTTTCATTACTTTGTTCACTCAACTATTGAATATTTTATGAAATTATATATCTACCCATTAATTATGGATGGTTATTTACGAAAAATAAGAACAAATTAATCGTTACCAACTTAAAAATTGTTTTGTTGGTTAGATGGCTATTATGATCATCTACTTATAAATTAATAATTATAAGAAAAAAGAAAAAAAAAATCAACATTCTACTTCCAAAGAAATTGATTTTCTTGTTTTACTTTTATTCGGTTGGAAAATATGAAATGTCCACCGTGTTAATATAAAGCTAGAGCGAAATTTTCTCTCTTTGGTTTTGTCAAACCGTGTAGGAGATTCCACCGCCGCCGTTCACCGCCGCCACCGCAACTCTGGTGCTGATACGAGGTCCGAGGCCTGCAATCCGACGGAATCTTCGTTCCCTTCACCGTCTGCCTCTTCTCCCCCTCTTGGGGATGCCGATCAAGAGGCCGCCCTACGACCGCCTGAACCATCGTCCTCACCATCTTTGTCTCCGACGGCGCCGGTAGTTCCAGAAATTATAATGTCCTTCAGGGATCCTAACGCCCTCTTCAGTGGCGGCGGTATCAGGTCTTTGACTCTTTTCATTTCATCTAACAATTGCCACGACTCTTCATCATGTTTGTATAAATTTAATCGGCGCCGTTGCTTTTTTCTGTAAATCTCTCTATTGTAACTTTTTTTCCCGCCCCTGTTTATTTAACTTAGCTTTCAATTAAGGATAATTTGTGGGGTTGGACCATTGGATTGGTCTGTTCAAACTCCTTTCAAGATGTACTGTATTGACGATTCCCGTGACATTCCTTTTCTGGATGGAGACACTGAGTTGTAGATTTTTATTTTCGTTTTTTGAAATTTACCTTGTCTAAGAGGGAGAGGTTTTTCACACTGGATTTATGAAGCCTTTAGCCAAATTATTCTCTTGGCGTTGGATAAAATAGCATTTAAATCAAACTTGCGAATAATTTATTTCACCAGTTTTCCGTGGGGTAGGCTTTGCTGTTAAGAGTGGTCCAGATTACCTGGCCATTTCATGGATGGTGGACCTGAGTTTTTGGTTTAACTTCCTGCTTTCACAATTAGATTCCTTTCAACTCTGTTTTATTAGTACTTGAAGCAATCAATGTGCAGTGGCTTAGTTCCTAAAGGGGGCCATAGGGCCGATCATCTTCTGGGGTGGGTTTTTTACTTGCCCTCATGGATGAATCTATCAGCCATTCGTCATTTTAATTTCTTTAAGAACTTAATCATCTTTAATTCTATGTTTTTAATGGTTGGCTAGTGAGGAAAATCTAGATGTATGATATTGGATTCAGTTATTGCCTTTTATAATCAGAGTTCAAATCTTGCGCCCATGATCCTTACAATTTATCTTGGATGTTTTATTACAATGTGTAATTTTGGAACCAGTGACACTTGCACATCTAATCACATTCTCTTCTGTACTTCTAGTTTTCTTTCCCGGAATCAGACTGGAAAATTCAGCTATGCCTATTCTAGTTTTAAGGGTAAAAGGGCTTCGATGGAGGACTTCTATGAGACAAGGATTTCTGAAGTTGATGGGCAGATGGTCGCTTTTTTTGGTGTTTTTGATGGTAGGGCCTGGTATCGGTTTGCAATTTAATATCATTATACTTGTGAGATTGAATCAAACATGGTTCACATTGGTTTTTATTACTTTATTTATTTGAATTGTTTCTTTATTTAAGATACTATTTTACAGCATTTAAATTTATGCAATTCATTAAGAACTTTTCTTACAACATCTTGAGTTGTCTAGTGTAATGCATAAACGCTTGTTATTTCCCACATTTTCATGGATACTGTGATGTTACATAGGTCATGGAGGTTCCAGAACAGCTGAATACCTTAAGCGCCATCTTTTCAAGAATCTAAGTAGCCATCCAGACTTTATCAAAGACACAAAGACTGCAATTAGTAAGAAGATATAACGTATTCGGGTATATGATTTCATATTTTCTTTTTGCCTTTGCCAGTGAAGCATAAACTGGGGAAAATACTTATTTTGCAGTTGAGGTTTTTAGACAGACAGATGCCGATTATATTAATGAAGAGAAAGGGCAAAAGAAAGATGCTGGTTCAACTGCATCAACTGCTGTTCTGTTAGGGGACCGCCTCCTTGTTGCAAATGTTGGGGATTCCAGAGTCGTTGCTTCTAGAGCTGGTTCAGGTTGCATATTTTTTTCTGTCAAAATAGGAAGTACTGGAAAATCTACTTAATTTGAATAAAAAATTAAAATGGCAGATCCAGAATTTGTGGTTCATCATTGTAACAAGTTGAAAATGAAGGTTTATTGGAATCAATGGATATGTTGAACTTTCTTGGACTCTTAAGTAGTCGGATACAATTGTCATTTGTTGCAGCTATTCCCCTCTCTATTGATCACAAACCTGATAGATCAGATGAACGGCAAAGGATTGAACAAGCTGGAGGTTTCGTTATTTGGGCAGGTAAAGCACACTAACCTTTTGGATCACAGTCTTGCACCTGACTCAATTGTTTAACTTTGTTTAAATGATACGGTATACATTCCAATGAAATCACAATGAAATCACAATGAAAAGAGTTTGTCTCAGTATGCTTTTTTTTTAATATATAAATAACAGAACTACACCATCTACATTTATGAACTTGGATAGGAGCTTTTCTTTTCGCGTTCATTTTAAATGTCAATCCTGCTAGTATCATTATGGACATAAACAATTTTTGTTCATCAGTGTTTCCACCTTCATGCACAATTATTATTTCCATCTTAACATCTGAGTTCGAAATGGAACTTCTAATCTGTTGCAAAACTTAATCCAGGAACTTGGAGGGTTGGTGGTATTCTAGCAGTTTCGCGTGCCTTTGGAGATAAGCTACTCAAACGATACGTTGTTGCTGATCCCGAAATTAAGGTTTGGAAGCTATCTTTTATAATAGGAACTTATAGTATAAATCTATTTGGTCTAGCACGCACGAGTCATTTGCTCAAGTCTTCTTTGAATTTGCATATTCTCTCCCAACAAATGTAAATGAAATTTATCCAAACGATTTCAAGAAGTGCTATGACGCTAACCATCATAGTGTGACCTGGTGGTTAGTAAGGCCTAATGTAAATAGCAAATGGCTCATGGGGAATAGGTTCAAATCATGGTGACCACCTACTTAGGATTTAATATCCCACGAGTTACCTACGCAACCAAATGTAATAGGGTCTGACGGTCGTCTCCTGAGATTAGTCGAGATACGCGTAAGCTAGTCCGGACACTCACGGATATAAAAAAAAAAAAGTTCTAAGACCCTTGAATTTAACTAAGTGATTCAAAATCTGTAGTGGTATAATCACAGTAGTTAAAGTCATATGCTTTGAGCTTTATATCCTTGGGCAACCATATTTGAGAACAGCATATGTAATTCGCAGTTAACGATTTATCATTGCAATCTTTAAATTGCAAACCATTTATAGATATGTTTATTTTTCTGTATATTTACCTGTTTCCGTATGCTCTTATAATTGCTACTGGAAATTCCGGAAGAGAGCTTTGCTTTTACTATTTTTACACATCTCCTTTACACTGATTTTCACTCATTTTAATAGGAAGAAGAAATTGATGGTGTAGATTTTATCATTATTGCGAGCGATGGACTTTGGAATGTCATATCAAATGAGGTGATTTTCATTTTAAATTACTTCAACTTTCTCTGTCTTGTGCTATTATAGAATTTAACTATTCATTTTCTTAAATTTTTCAATAAGGAAGATATCTTCTAACTTTGACCTATTAATGTGTGATAACACTTAGTGGAGACATTAAAAAGAATGACTATCTGAGAATGATTCTCTGGAGCCAGAAGGATGGCCTCTCTTTATTATGGACCAATTGACTAAAAGGCGAGACTGAGATAATTGTCATGCACCCTTCTTCTTTATCATACAACAACCCGGAAATTAACTTACTATTCCACAACGAACTGAAAAAGGGGAAAAAGGATTAAAAAAAAATTACAACACTCTGTTATCATTCTTTAATTGGAAAGTACTGCTTAAACTGTATAAGCAAATCAATATGATGGTCGAGATGGATAAGATTTCCATGAATTTTCCCTTTCCCAAGTCTGGAGTATTAGCAGTAGAGTTGGACTACGATTTTCTAGTTTCGGCATTTTCTTTGATGAACCAAAATTGAAGCCTTGCTCCTCTATACCGAGTGCATCTGTGCCCGCCCCAAGGCACGGACGTAGTTTTGGGATTTACTAAAGTTATAAAAAATTCTAAACGTTTTTTTTTCTTTAATATAAATATTGGTATAATGACTACTTTTCTGGGGTTCGTTGTTGTTTGTGCAAACTGTTCTAAACAACATAAACACTCAAAGATTGGAGGCGAAATAAAGGAGTTCCTCTAGCTTATTCTCCCCTCTTTTGGCAATTTATTGTTAATGAACTACAGGGATCTACTCACACAAATCTCATGTTAAAAACTGTATAACTCCGTAAGTTTCTTCTCTGTTTTGTGGTTTGCAGGAAGCTGTAGCATTAGTGCAACACATCCAAGATGCAGAAGCGGCATCAAGAAAACTAATCCAAGAAGCTTATTCACGAGGGAGTTCCGACAACATTACATGCGTCATTGTACGATTCGGATTATCATAACTCGATACGATCCGATCCCGAGGTAATCCTTTTTGGTCCTTCCTGCTTTTATTCTTGTTATCCATCAGTCATAACAATTAAGTCCCCTTGCAGGGTATTGGAGACTTTGTACGAAGTAGCAAATGACAGTTCTTTCCCACTGGAATGTCATGACTAACTACAGTTAGTGGTCTTATGTATTATGACATTATGACAAGTTCCGACTCTTGCTGCATACTTATTTTATGTATGTGTTGGTTTCATCCAAGTACTGATGTTTATTTCTATTTATTAATCTTAATAGTCTCTACTATTAATATGTGGTGTTATAATGAAAATTGATGTAGTGTTGGTGCCATTCATGGTAAGCCCATTCAAATAAAAAGGACAATGTGTAAACTTTTAAGTACATAATCGAAACTTCTTTTTTCGATTGATAATATTTAGGTGCTTAACTTCTTTTTTTCAATTGATAATATTTAGGTACTTATTGGTAGAAGTGTCGATCACCAATAAAAATTTTAAAGTTTCTTTTAGTTTCTTGGATAACATACTTTTTTCTTTTTATACATTTTTTCTCTCCTATTTATCAGAAAATTAATATTAGTCCGTGCTTACCGATAATTATTTAATAGTTTTTTTTAATTTAAACTTGGTCACGGAGAGGATAACGTACTAATCTTTTATATTAAAGAGATTCATAGCATAATTTATTTATTTAAATATCATGGTAACAAAAAAAAAAGTTCTCATTTATTTTAAACAATACTATATTGAACATTTCTATAATAACTACACATTAATCATTAAAGTTGCCTCTTTTACAACTCCGTTGTCCTAATTAATCATTACGGGAGAGGGATGATTGGCCCATACGAGGTACTGTGTAGGGTTCCATGAATAATTTTTACATTAAATTTTCTTGTGAAAAAAGTTATTTTGCGTACTTAAGCTACTAGGTCGTCAATTGGTTCTATGGTGTAGTGGTTAGCACTCTGGACTTTGAATCCAGCGACCTGGGTTCGACTCCCGGTAGGACCTGTTTTTTAAATTTAAAAAATGGTACTTTTTTCCATTTCCATAGTTGAAAGGCCCAGTAGGAGAAGGTAATGAGAGAGCCCAAGCCCAGCAGCAGCTCGATGGGGCCCATAAAAACGGGCCCAAACAGGCAGACGAGTACACGTGGCCATAGAACAGGCTCTGACTCTGAGGTCGCAGAAAAGTAAAAGGGGGAAGAAAAAGAAAAAGATACAGTACTTTGCGAATGCATCATAAGCGCCACCTTGTTGACAGTTAAAAAAATACTGTTTGCTCCCGCGAAAAAGCAGTTTCTTCCATTAGTTTATTTGTGAAGAACTGGAAAGGCACGAGAAGCTAGTGGGCAGTGGGGCGGGCGAGGCCTCCTTCCGAAATGGCCCTATTTCTCTCTCCTACTTTTCCCCATTTTCCTCTCACTTCTCTCCTCTCATCTTTCTACTCCCAGTTCTTCCACTCCTTGGGGATCAGGCTGCTGCTGCTGCTGCAGATCCGTGACCTAGGTCCGAACCATAATGGTGAAGGAAACTGAGTATTATGACATTCTTGGTGTTCGTCCTTCCGCTTCGGAGGAGGAGATTCGTAAGGCCTATTATCTTAAGGTTAGCTTTGTGAGACTGGACTGGAGGTTTGATTGATTTATTTGAAGAATTTTGAGTTTCGTTATCTTCTTTTGCAATAAGTAGTTAGTCGTTCATTGATCCGCGTTGATGCAAATTAGAATTGATTTACGATCACTGAGAATAGACTGGAAAATTAATCTGGTGTACAAGTGATCAATTGTTCTGGTACAGGCAAAACTAGTCCATCCGGATAAGAATTTGAATGATCCTCTAGCTGCTGAAAGGTTCCAGGCAAGTGCACTGCTTCATGGTCTTCTTTACATAATGCGGAACTTCTCCGAATGGCTTAAGTTATCTATGGTATTACTGTTGATCATATGAAATATTTTACTTTTTTCCAGGCGTTAGGTGAAGCTTATCAAGTTCTGAGTGATGCGGTCCAGAGAGATGCATATGATAGGAATGGAAAGCACAGCATTACTAGGTTAGATCTCCTTGTAGAGAAACATTTGGAATTTGGATATATGGTTTTCTTTATCTATGTTGATTCATTTTCTACTGAATTAATTTCTCTATTGACTGTATCTTGCTATTCTTTTTCTTGACATTATTTGATTTATGTTTAGGGAATCCATGCTTGACCCTACGGCTGTTTTTGCTCTTCTATTTGGAAGTGAATTATTTGAGGACTACATTGGACATTTAGCTGTAGCATCAATGGCATCATCTGAATTAGACAGTGAAACTGGTAATCCAGAGCGAATACATGATAAATTGAAGGTAAGTATGTCTAAGGATGTTTACCATAAGTGAATATCCTTATATATTGCGTTATGAGAATTCCGGTGGTTTCTCATCAGTAATTCAGATTGTCCAATTTCTGCCTACTCACAGTACAGATTATTGTGGAACAAACCAAGATAACCTTAAATAAGAAAGTTTCCATTTCAGGGCATACAAATAATTGTGAAATCACTGTTATATATAGTCAACTTCAAGCTTTTTCTATAAGCCTATAACAGTTTAGTTGGTAGCCAATCCTTCTCTCAATAACTTCTCCTACATCTATTAGCAAACTTAGATAAGAAAATATTCTGTTCCTTTTCTTTCTTTTTTTTTTTTTAAATTATTATTATTATTATTTTTTTGCTCCCAAGCATTCTATTTCCTTTTCTATTCCTTTTTTGGGTAAAACTCTCAGGTACATAAATCTATCTTCTTACCTTTTCTTTTTCCTCTTACATCTCCTGTTTACCTTTTCAAATTTTAATAGTTTCCAACGTCTTCGAGAAACTCTGGTTTTAGATTTCCTCATTAACAGCAGCTAACGTTACAATCTTCCAATCTCCAATGGGAATGCATACTTATAGAATGTGACCTTTTACTCAAAGATAGTTCATTTTCTCTAAATCATCTATGCATCCCTAATATGCAACGTGTTTAATGTAGGCTGTCCAGAAAGAAAGAGAGGAAAAACTTGCACGTGTACTCAAAGGCTTTCTTAATCAATATGTTCAAGGCGATAAAGAAGGATTCTTACGGCATGCTGAATCCGAAGCCAAAAGACTTTCTAATGCGGGTAATAACAACTATGAATTTGATATTGCAATTACTTTCTTCCTTTCCCATATTTTTCCTTCCAGATTTCGTTAATTACTAAATTTGACTATTTCTTGTTGCAAGATTTGTGAATTCTTGTGTTTGTATAAGCAAGAAAATTATGTGTCTACTCATGTGAAATGACACCTTAATAAGTTTGGCATTTACCTGATCCTGATATTTTGTATAAGCCCTTTTGCATTTATATCCACGATCCTGATATTTTTCCTCCTATCTTGGACATGCAGCTTTCGGTGTTAGTATATTACACACTATAGGCTACATTTATTCAAGACAGGCAGCTCAAGAGCTTGGAAAGAGGGCCATTTATCTTGGCGTGCCATTTGTGGCTGAATGGTTTCGCAACAAGGGGCATTTTTGGAAGTCTCAGATAACAGCTGCAAAAGGCAGGAAGATCTCAAGCCTCCCAGCCTTACCTTCGTATCCTGCTTTATTTTTTTTGCTACCTAATCATATTGACTGTTTATATGTTTCCAGGTGCTTTTCAGTTGTTGCAACTTCAAGATGATGTTTGCCGGCAGTTTAAAATGGATGGTAGTGGCCCTGAAAATGATATTGAATCGCATATACGAGCGAATAAAGACACATTCCTGAATTCTTTGTGGAAGCTTAATGTAGTAGACATAGAATTGACTCTTATAAATGTGTGCCAGATGGTAGGCTCTCTCTTTCTTTTAAGTGAATATTTGGAAACTTATCAAAGTGTACAGGAAGTTGGCAGCACTTTGTAAATATACATTAGCTATACCAAAGGCATTTAAGACTTCGTATTAACTATCAGCTGAATTGATACTTTCATATTGAAGAAGATATATTCTTCTTAGGCATAGATAATGATTTTTTGTGTGTTTCAATTTGTAACCAGGTGCTACATGATAATACTGTTAAAAGGGAAGACCTAAAAGCTCGTGCTCTGGCCCTGAAGATACTTGGAAAAATATTCCAGGTTCAATCTGAAATCTGAGACATATTCACCATTTTTATGTTCATTGATTGCCAGAAACACCTTTACCATCATTCAAGTTTCTTTTCTTAGTCTTACTAAAATTTCCTCGATGCTCACAAGGAATTAGTGATGATGTCTTTTACTGGATAATGGCTCCTCCCTGGTGTCAAAGTCATATAGTATAAGATGCAATTTCTGATGCATTTTTTAATAATGGTGATGTAATGCAAAGAAACTCCAGTTTTAACGCAAAACGAATTCACGTCCTTTTCATCAGGAGAAAAATTCACAAAATGGTGGAACCTCAAAAAAGAAAAGTGCTGCTGCAGTAGATGACGATGGCACGAGTTCAGAGAGCAGCGATGATGAGGATCCCCAAAGACCACTGTCTTATCGAACTCCTTTTCTTACTCAGGCATGTAGATCAACTCTTCTCTCACTACTCAAAAGAATGCACTTCATCGCATGTAAACTCAAACGAAAAGGTTTGGCTAGTAACCAGATAATAACATATGGGTCAGAACCGAGCAAGAATTTTGTCTTTCTTTTTCAGCTCCTCTTCGTAAGTAACAAGTATGCTAGTCGAGCCGCTAAGTATTCTTCTGAAACGCTTATGACAAATAGGAGTACAATCAACTTACCTGAATGAGTAATCAACGTTTCAGACATCTGAAAGTGTGCTCAGCCTAATTTTTCGGAAGTAGGGAACAAAAGAGAGAGGAAGAGGGCAATCGTACCTCTCCATGCAATTAAAACGATAGTTAACTCCCTCAAGATAACCATTCACAAGTCTGTAAAATTCCAACAGAACATATCTCGACTGAAGGAAGACTATTTTTCTTTGCTTAATCTTTTGCACCCTTTGATGGAAAGTAGGTCACTGTTAAATCTGTATCATTTTTCATGTTGTGCAGGGTATAGGTAGACTCTTCAGATGCCTCTGTAACCCAGCATTTGATGTGGACGACGATGAAATTGTGTATAAAAGCAAATGATGAATATATATACAGATTCAAGAAGGTTTTATTCCCTTTGCGAAAAAAAAAGGTGGTTTTATTTCTTATCTTTCAACAAGCACAGAAAGGCTCAAGCCATCAATTGTGTTGATAAGTGATGTGGGATTTGGACTAAAATCAGTAATCTTCCTCCATTTTTTCATAAGTTGGTCATCATATAGAATTTGGACTTTACCCGTTACTGTTTATAGTTCATTATATATTACTTTCTCCAAAGGGTTGCAGATATAAAGGTTAACTTTTAGTATTCCTGAGATCAGTTTGTTTAACATTCTCCACTTTGTTTAACATGAAATGATATAGCAAATGAAGAACCAAATATCCAGACCATCCCAAGCTCCCAAGGGTACAGGCCACCAACTCAATAAAATGTATACTCACAGCTTCCTGTAGAAATTGCCTTGTGTTATGGGCAATCGCTCTTTTTTCTTTTCCAATTATTGGATACTCGTGCAGTTTTCCGTCCAGAAATCAACTTATGAAACTGATATATTTCAAGGCATTTCCACAACTAACCAAGCATGAGTTCAAAGAATATAGGCTTGGCATCCAATGTCCAGAAGGTACATATTTACAGATGTAAAGGGAGGGAAAACCGATAGCACAAAGTCCTCATAATGTTCCAATTCCTATTCTTCCGAGAAACAAGTACATATACACATCATGGTTTTCGGGTAAAAGGGTCGGGTCCTTTTGAGAAGGACCAATAATTTAAACTTAATCCCATGTTCAATGAGCCGGATGAGCAAAAGCAGTTGGAGCACGGTGGGCTTGGACTGCGCAGGCACAATGAACAGACATCAAATTTAGACAGCCACTCATTATGAGAGAATGGCGACCCGAGCAGGTGTGAAGAGCAGGAAACGAATCACAAACTGCTTGAACAGCAGGGGGCGTAAGAGCTGTGCATTGGCTGATGTTAAGTGTTCTAAGTCCATCGTCATCGTTCATGCCTTTCCCTGGTCCCCATTTTGTAGGCTTGTTCTTTATACAGCTATGTGCCAAAGAGTACATTGCTCTGTCTGTTATGTTCTGACAGTAGTAGAGGCCAAGGGACCTCAGGTGAGGGCACATATTTGACAAAGCAATCACACTATCATCTGCAGATGAGGCAACATGATCCACAATATTGAGGTACACTATTGTAACTAACAATTGTTGAACAAATATAGAAGTATTCTTTCCATCAGCTACAAAAGGGGAAGAAAAAACACAACCACAAGAGTTGTCTGAAGAGGCAGCTCTTCTGACCACACAAACAGATCCAACTATGAAAGACCTTTCCCTTTCTCAGACAGGGAGCTTTCTCCCATATGGAGATGAAACCCTCAAAAGATGGAAGTTCCCGTATCTGAGGAACTGACAATAGTTAAAAAGATCTGTCTCATACTTGAGACAAAGGAGTAGCTCAGTTCTAAAAAAGGCTGCTCCCTAGCAACAGGACAAGATCTCTTAAAGATGAGGTTAAGGGTTTTGGAACTTTGTTTGATATAAGTGATGATTGTGATTCTCAAATGAGATTCTATCTTCGCCCAACAAAGCCCCAAAAAATACCTATCACCGATTAAACACCCTAAACCGATCCTTTCCTAGCTTACATGTACCTTGACTGATATCCCAATATAACTGAGACCCTACAAGATTGGGCCAGTCCTAAGTAGATGACCGTCATAGGGTTCATTACCAGAGAAGATGCTATATCAATATGGTTGCCTTTCATGGGTCCATTGAAGAAAACTATGATTTTGTTTCAATCTTTCAACTTCATTCAGCAGGGGCCGTTGCTTAGCAATAAAAGCTAGCATTGTTGGAGGAAGACAAGGATTTTGATTTAATAGCGATCGGAGCTGGGGGGATGGGAAGTGAGTGAAGAACATATAAGGTTAACGATACTCTTTTCTAAGAGGGTCATGAACAAGGGGTGGTTTGACCTATTTGGAATCTGTAGTATATTGAAGCTTCAAAGTTCACTAATAGTGCATCTAGAAAAATATATCATAAATCAGACGGATAAACTCGACCAAACCAAAAGCTTCTTTGATCTTTCAGTGACTAAATACAAATTTGTTGCTTGAGTTAAGAGATGTACCCGTAATTAGGACACAGCCGCACAAGTCTAGGATTCGAAGATCAGGACATCCATATGCCAAACTCATCACACCCACATCGCTCACATTTTCACACCATCCAAGATTGACAGACTGCAAAAGATTACAGTAGTGTCCGATAGCCTGCACATAACATAACATGGAAGGTGATTACGCCAATCAACTTCACATAAGCTACAAATTTCTCAATTTGTACTTTGTACCTGCAATGCGGTGTCAGATGCAGCCTTGACACAGCCACAAAGATTAAGAACTTTTAACTTTCTGCAATAACTGGCCAGATAAGCCAGTGCAGTGTCACTGAATGCAGAACAACCACTAATATTAAGTTTTTTAAGATCACGGCAACCGTGAGCCAGGGCATATAGGGAGAGATCACTGAGCTTGAAACTTTTGCTCAGGTCCAGAACCTGCAGGTCATGACAGTAACTAGCAATGGTCTCAACAGCATCATCTGCAAGCTGGGGTTTATCCTGGCGCAAGATTAGAGTTTGCAGTTTTCCGAATTTAGGAGCAAGGGATAGGACCAAGTTGTTCATGTTCTTTTTGCACCTGAATAAAAAAGTTGACACCAACTAGCAATTAACTAAGGAGTCTAGTTATTTTTACGTCACAAAAGAAGTCCATCTGTATATCTTTACACTCCATTTCAATTAAAGCAGAGACTACTGAACAACTATCCTTGCTCAGTATTTATGTTGGTAAAACAAGTTCACAAATAAAATACTTCTAACAAGTTCCGAGGTGATCATCACTGATCATAAAAATGTGCTTGAGTTAGCATACGATGTTTTACCACTGAAAGGTACAAGAGCTTAATGTGTTGTGGCCTACATAATATCAAAATAGCTGTAATTCAGTAAACATACGAAGGTCTAAAAGTAAATGTCGAAGCTATACTTACAAAATAACAGTCATAAGTTTGTAGCTAGAAAAATCAAGCTTGCACCGTTCCTGATATGTTTATGATTTATAAGTTAACCTCCAAAAACAGAGTTAACACATAGCAATGAGAAAATTGAAAAGTCATATCTTAGAATTATGTAACGTCATTGATCTTCTCTTAATAAAGAATCATGCAAAGATTTAAACACAAAATTAGCTGGAAAAGATTAGGTTTGACCATAGTAATAAACTGAAGTAATAATGCTCACTCAATGCCTCAAAAAAGTGGCAGAGAAACAGATCATTTCAATTTGATTACTTCAAACAGGATAAAACTCGGGTATTTTCCCAACATGTTTTTTATAATTTTTTTCCCATATTTGTGAGTGCCTGGGCCTGGTGCACCAGAACTAATCTCATAGAGCAATTTTTTTACCGTCCTACATTTGGTATTGCCAAGGAAACTCAGGAGTAGAATATAGATAAAAAAATTACAGCCTAAAAGGCCAGGGATGAGAAGGCCAGCCCCCACAAAAAAAAAAACCTAAAAAAGGACTACTTTCCAGTACCATATAAGCATCGTAAGACTGTAATTAAAAAAAAAGTCGTGTGATTTAAACTCATAGGATACTAAATCCTAGGTGGGTGGACCCGATAGTTTGAACTCATTCCCTCTGACTTTCTTTTCCGATAGCACACATGATGCCTAGGTCAACCTATTGTAACCATGTGGTTAACATGTTTCTTATAATTTCTTTCTCATTACCACGGAATTACATCATTTATCAGGATACAAGGAGAGAAACTGCTTAAAGGGGATGCTAGATTTATGATTGAGGTCAAAACCAAAACCCAAGTTCTCCCATTCCCAGTAATAAGGTGATTTCTTCTTCAGCATATAAAATCAAAGGCAAACAGATCCGATCATCTATATCCCTTCCCATCCCACCAAATCTTCATAGAAACTTTTGTGACCACTTGAGGAAATAAGCAATACAAGCACTCATAAATAAAGTACTAATAAAACAAAAAGAAACGAGTCCAATTCAAATTCATCATATAAAACAATATAAAACAATAACAGAAGGAGAAAATCAATATAAACCAGAAACCCAACAACTCAGAAGCCTGGAAGAAACTACAAATGCCTGAAATCTTTTCTCTTAATAAAATTCGAAATAGAAGGAAAGGGGCTCAAGGCAGATGAGAAAGTACCATGAGAAAGAAAGATGGATGAGGCCAAGGCAAATAGCATCCCTCCATCCACGACACACGCCTGAAGCCACAATAACAGTGCGATCATCAACAAGCGACACAATTTGCAACAAAAGCTCCATGGGAATGTCCTTCCATCCGGCTACCACCCCACCCTCCATTTTTACTCCTTTAGCACCAACATCGATTCCATCACCACCACCAGCAACCATCATTAGCTTCTCAAAGCACAAGTTCAAGTCCTCGTTCCTCAAGATTTCTTTACCGATACCGACCATTTCACTTAAATCCCCACAACCCCTTTTCTAGAACTTATCAGACAAGCCTGAAAAGTGCAGAAATTCCTCGCTTCTGTCGCCTGAGTCTGAGAGAAAGAAAGACAATAGGATGAACAAATAAGAGACAATAAGCGAAACCCATGGGTGGTATAACAGGTTAAGGTTATTACAACAATGATTCTCGACTCTCCTTTGAAAGAGAAAAGGAAGAGCAGAAAACAGAGTGACCCACTTCATCAAGTCTCGTTCTGCTCAGACCCCCAAAAACAAATACCCAGAAGACGTCGAATTTGAGGGAGGAAGCAAGAAGTGGAAGTAAAGGGAAGATCGAGGAAAGAAAAGGGAATCGTCAGAAGAAGTAGAAATCACAGAAAAACAACTAAAAACACAGGTCCACCCAGCAAAATTAATCTTTGGATCAAAAGAAGGATTACAAGTAATTAATTACCTCGGACCGCTTTGTAGATGAATAAATGAAATTCCTCCAAGGGGGTGATGAGAAAGATGGAGAACCGAAACCGAAGAGGGCCTATAAAACACACGAAACAGAGAGGAAGCGTTAGAAATTGGGAGGGAGCACAGAAAACGTCCGGTGGCAAAGAACGAGCAATGCAGATTGCGCCACGTGTAAAGCATCGTGCGTGCGTGTGAGGATGGGCTTCGGAGTTTCAATGGGGCCCACTTAATTTTTGCGTAGGGACTACAAATATTCATTATTGAGTTAAATTGTTATTTTTTCTATTATTCTAAATAATTTTTATTTTTTAATTTATATTTTTGGGAACAGAGTCTGCGTTCCCTTTGTGTGTAGAAGATTCTATGTGTTAAAAACCGAAACCGCATTTTCCCAACAAAAGAAAAAAAGGAAAAAAAAAGAAAAGAAAAGAAAAACCGAAACCCCACTCAAAAGCAATTCCTTTTCCATTTCATCCACAACTAAAATGACCTTTTTGCCAACAAAAAATAAATACTATTCCAGAAATGCCTTAAAACATACAAAGTGGTGAAATGATGGTATTGGTAATTGGTCGAATCTGTTGGACAATAAAGGACAAAATAGGAACCAGGAGGTAAAAAACGTTGTGCCGTAGGCGGAACCACTACCTTGAAAGCAAAATCGGCACGACCTCAGTGCTAAATCGTTTTACTGCCGGTATGCTCCCCAAGGTTAACACAACCTCCAATTCAGACGTGCACTCGTCGAAATAGGAGTGGAATCAATCTCGTGCTCAGTTAAGATAGTTGAGAGAGGTGGAAAAGTGAATGAATTGAGTGGAGATTGAGATGAATGGGATGATCTGAAATGGAAGGGGGGTGAGCTTTTTATAGTGATGTGGTAACCCAAAATAGAATTGAATTTTTTAAAAAATAAAAAATAAAAAATTATTTTGGCCACCCATGTGTCTTTTGAATTGCTTGAATTTCTCATTCAACGTTCAACTATCTACATATCCAACAATTCCTCAATCAGGCTCGAGCCCGACGACGGCGCACGTGTGGGCCTTGGTCTTGGCTTTCCTCACACCAAGTTTATAAGCCCAATACTGAGTCAATGCTTATAAACCAACTTCCCAAAAGTTATTCTTCCAATGTGGGACAACAAAAGGAGTTTTAATATTTGTCATTCCCAACAATCCCCCACGAATGACAACATAGTAAAAGTAATGAGTAAGAAGAAGGATGTAGTAACTGAGCAAAGGATAAATAACTTAAGCATTAATATCTTTTGATTTGAATTAATGCATAGTGAAGTAGAGCAACAACCTAAGTAATGAAAGTGAGTTACCTCTTGAACTTTCAGTATTTATAGTTGAGACCCCCACAACACGTGTGAATCCTCGATTTTGATTCTGCGATAGTTGTCAAGTGCTTTTAATGGCCATGCACATACACCTTGGGTCATCGTGAAAGCTCTAGAAAGAGACTCATCAACTCTACTCTTTCATAGAAGGCGGCCTTACCTTCACAGTCACGTTTGTTGCTTCATCAAGTCTATCATAGATAAACCACTCAAAACTGAGTTATGAAGACTTTGAATATTATCCATTAAGTCCACGCATGGACCACCCAAAAAGGGCTATGGATTCATAGTGTTTCATCATATCCATCAAGTCCATTCATGAACCACCCAAAGAAGGGCTATGGATTCACAACTGCTCACTACATCCATCAAGTCCATACATGAACCACCCAAGAGAAGGGCTATGGATTCATGCTAGTGAGAAAACGTCATGGCTTGAGTCCCATACATCCTGAGGACTCCAGAATTACTCTCCTTGTTTGGCCTTTAGTGAGAGGATCTGCTAAGTTCCTCTCGGACCTCACATACTCCAAGGATATAATTCCATCTTTCAACAGCTGTTTCACAGCTCCATGTCTTAGGCGAATGTGACGTCTCTTGCCATTGTACACACTGTTTTTTGCAATCCCTATGGCAGCTTGTGAGTCACAATGTATGGATACAGGTACGGACTTCCCCCACAGTGGCACATCTCCAAGAAGACTTCTCAGCCATTCAGCCTCTTGACCTGCCAGTTCAAGTGCTATGAACTCAGATTCCATGGTAGAGCGAGCAATACAGGTCTGTTTTGCTGATTTCCATGAGATAGCTCCACCGCCAAAAGTAAACACATACCCGCTGGTGGAACTCACTTCATCATTATCTGTAACCCAGTTTGCATCACAATATCCTTCTAGCACAACAGGAAACTCGTTAAAATGCAAACAATAATCCATTGTACCCCTAAGATACCTTAGCAATCGATGTAGAGCAGTCCAGTGATTTTTACCTGGATTATGAGTGTATCTACTTAATCTACTCACCGCATATGCAATATCAGGTCTAGTATAATTCATTAGAAACATAACACTACCTATAATCTTTGCATATTCGGATTGAGATACACTCTCGCCCTGATTCTTTTTAAGACTCATGTTGGCATCATAAGGTGTTCTTATAGATAAACTATCAAAGTGATCAAATTTTTTCAGCATTCTCTCAATGTAGTGTGATTGACATAAGGAATATCCATGGTCATTTTTCCTTATTTTTACACCAAGTATTACATCAGCCTCTCCTAAATCTTTCATTTCAAAATGTGAAGAAAGGTGTAACTTGGTCTCATTAATGATATCTAAGTTTGAACCAAAAATGAGCATGTCATCAACATACATGCATATTATCACACAATCAGCTCCAAACAACTTTGAGTAAACACATGTATCAGAGCAATTTACTTTATAACCATTGTTTACCAAAGTGCCATTAAATTTTTCATACCATTGTTTAGGAGCTTGTTTTAGGCCATAGAGAGATTTTTTTAGCTTGCAAACTTTATTTTCTTGACCAGTAGCTAGAAAACCTTCAGGTTGTGTCATGTAAATCTCCTCTTCTAAATCACCATTGAGGAAAGCTGTTTTTACATCCATCTGATGTATTACTAAGCCTTGAATAGCAGCCAAAGCTATCAAAGATCTAATCGTAGCAATCTTGGTTACAGGAGAGTACGTATCGAAGTAATCAGTGCCATACTTTTGTGTGTAACCTACAACTACTAGTCTAGCTTTGTATTTTTCTATCGTACCATCTGGTCTCATTTTTCTTTTAAAGATCCATTTACACTTAATAGGTTTGTTTCCTACAGGTAAATCTACCAATTCCCAGGTTTGATTCATAACTATGGTGTCTAGCTCACTTTTAATAGCTTCTTTCCATAGGCTAGAATCTAAGGCATTTATAGCTTCTTGGTAGGTTTTAGGATCTTCGTCTATCAAATACATGCAAGCGAACTGATCATGTATCTTGTCAAAGTTTTCTACCAGATAGGAAGTTAGAAAGTCAGGTCCAAAACTTTTACTAACCTTTTGCCTTTTACTTCTCCTAGGTTCAAAATCTATTGTATCATTAGATCTAGTTTCAGAGTCTAGCATATCAACAGAAGTAGAGGGCAACGATATACATGTAGTTTTTGATGTCCCACCAAATTCACCATCAGTTCTAATCATAGGGAAGATGTTTTAAAAAAATATAGCATCTCTATATTCACATATTGATTTGTCATTCAAGCTCATGAACCTATATGCAAAGCTATTTTGAGCATAACTAATGAAAACACAATCAAAAGTTTTAGATCCAACCGTAGGTTTTTTGAATGCTGGATATGCCACCTTTGCTAAGCACCCCCACACCTTCACGTAGCTCAGGTTTGGCGAATACCCTTTCCAGAGCTCGTATGGTGTCTTATCTAGCCTTTTGTGAGGTACCCTGTTAAGAATAAAACATGCAGAAAGTGCAGCTTCCCCCCACATATCACCAGATAGACCAGAACTTAATAGCATGGCATTTATCATTTCTTTTAAAGTTCTATTTTTCCGTTCAGCTATTCCATTCTGTTGAGGTGAATATGGAGCAGTAAATTCATGTACAATTCCACTTGATTCACAAAAATCTCTAAGCGAATTATCACTATATTCACCACCCCTATCTGATCTTATCCTTTTTATTTTCTTGTCTAATTGGTTTTCTACTTCAGCTTTGAATTTCAAAAACATACTACTAGCTTCATCTTTAGATTTTAGGAGATATATTTTCGTATATCGAGAAAAATCATCAACAAAAGAAATATAGTATTTTTTTCCACCTCTGCTAGTTGTGTTTTTGAAATCAGCTAAATCAGAATGAATTAATTCTAGGATTTCAGTACACCTTGCAGTGACATGTTTAAAAGGTTTTTTAGCAAACTTTGCTTCTACACAAACATGACACTTTGTAGTTTCAGGCAGATCGGAAGCATTAATTAAATTTAAAGTCCTAAGCCTTTTAATTGATGCAATATTCACATGCCCTAATCTACCATGCCACACATCAAGAGACTCAACAATGTAAGCAGAACTAGAATTAATTTCATTTGAAGAAGTAGTGTTGAGAACAAACAAACCATCTGCTAAATAGCCCTTACCAACAAAGTCACCATTTTTGGTGATAATAGCCTTGTCGGCCTCAAACACAATCCTAAGTCCGGCTCGGTTCAGTAGACCTCATGACACCAGATTCCTACGCAGGGAAGGAACATACAACACATTACTTAATGATAAAGTTTTGCCAGATGTGAGTTTCAAGAGAACCTTCCCTTTCCCAAGTACTCCAGCTGTGGCAGAGTTTCCCATGAAAACACATTCACCGTCGGCAGAGTCCTGGAAGTCATGGAAGAGGTCACGGTTCGAGCAGAAATGTCTAGATGCTCATGTGTCAAGAATCCAGTCGGATTTGTTCTCTACTAGATTCGCTTCCACAACCACAGCGGCAATGATGTCATCCGTCTCTGTAAGGTTGGCTTGTGGAGTAGCCCTTTGATCTTTCCTATCTTTCCTCTGAGTGCACTAATAGGATTTGTGCCCGACTTTTCCACAGACATAGCAGATCAGTTTGGATTTCTCGATTCTTCCACCATGATTTTTAGGTTGGAGACATTTGTTCTTTTCAACTCTATCCCTTGCAATTGTCTTCCCTTTATTCTTGAACCTGTCTTTGGAAGCACTAGAAGATTCAACTAAATTAGCTTTAACTGAATATAGGGATTGAGAAGAGAGCTTATCCTTTAGCTTGTTGGCCTCCTCCGTGCGCACGTGACTGATCAGCTCTTGCAGAGTCAGGTCCTTCTTCTTATGTTTCAAGTGGTTGCGATAATCACTCCAGGAAGGAGGGAATTTCTCGAGCAACACATTGGCCTGAAGAATCTCGCACATCTTCATGCCTTCAGAAAACACACTTGCCACCAGGTTTTCGTACTCATGAACCTGATCCATCACCGATTTGTTGTCCGACATTTGAAATTGAAGCCATTTACCGACGACGTACTTCCTTCTGCCTGCGTCGTCCCCACCATATCTAGATTCTAACGTGTCCCAAATGACCTTTGCAGATTTTTGGACTACAAAGAGATCAAAGAGAGAGTCGTTCATATGGTTGAGAAGATGCCCACGGACCGTTTTGTTGTCTTTCTCGAATTTGTTAGCTTCGATGGTAGTAGACGTCCCGGGAACAGCAGCAGCAACTGAAACGGTGGCAGCAACAACGGCAGGCGGATCAGTGACGGTTGCGGTGACGGTAGTTGCAGTTACAGCAGCTGCAGCGGTAGTGGTGGCAGCGGTAGTAACGGCGACGGGCTGAGCAGCAGTGATAATGTAGTCGATCTCCAACTGCTCAAAGAAGATCAATAACTTTTGTGACCATCGACGATAGTTGGATCCGTCGAGTGGTTCCAATTTTGACAAGTCCGGTAGGACCTTCCCAGATCGGATAGCAGCCATTAGTAGGATTTTGCTTTCAACTGTTGGACAATAAAGGACAAAATAGGAACCAGGAGGTAAAAAACGTTGTGTCGTGGGCGGAACCACTACCTTGAAAGCAAAATCGGCACGACCTCAGTGCTAAATCGTTTTACTGCCGGTATGCTCCCCAAGGTTAACACAACCTCCAATTCAGACGTGCACTCGTCGAAATAGGAGTGAAATCAATCTCGTGCTCAGTTAAGATAGTTGAGAGAGGTGGAAAAGTGAATGAATTGAGTGGAGATTGAGATGAATGAGATGATCTGAAATGGAAAGGGGTGAGCTTTTTATAGTGACGTGGTAGCCCAAAATAGAATTGAATTTTTAAAAAATAAAAAATAAAAATTTATTTTGGCCACCCATGTGTCTTTTGAATTGCTTGAATTTCTCATTCAACGTTGAACTACAATTCCTCTTAGTTTGCCACGTGTCTTTGACTTTGTAGAAAAAATTTTCCCCAAAAGGAAAATCAGGCTCGAGCCCGACGACGGCGCACGTGTGGGCCTTGGTCTTGGCTTTCCTCACACCAAGTTTATAAGCCCAATACTGAGTCAATGCTTATAAACCAGCCTCCCAAAGGTTATTCTTCCGATGTGGGATAACAAAAGAGGTTTTAATATTTGTCATTCCCAACAGAATCATCTCTAAAATATATTTGAGAAATTACAAGTTTGACTCTAAAATTATAAGAATGTGATTATTAAAATTTTTGTCATCAACTCATCGGTAAAAAGTTTAGGCTGGATTTTTAAACTTTCCTATTTGGTCCATGTCCACTAAAATTTGAAAAAGTATCTCAACTGGGTCAAATTAATAATGGTATTTTCAAATGTCCATTTTTTTTCTAAATTTTCTAAATTTATATTTCTAAGATTTAAATGAGCTTTTTTTTTATTTGTCTTCAAATTACCCTAATTAAATCTCATCTTGTTATATATATTATTAAATTTTAAAATATATTATAATGAGATTTGATTATCATTCATAAAAATGTTTACATTAATGATTAAATGATAATATTTTAATAAAATAATGAGTATTTTCTTTCCTCGTGAATATTTTAATTCGTAACATTATCAATTGTCATTTAATGCTATAGTGTGCGATTATCACTAAATATTTATATTAAATGCTAAACTTTATCCTTAATGGTCTCTATTTTGTAATTTAATTACCTTGTTTTCAAAATTTCTAAAAGTCAAATCTCTGTTTTCCCCAAGATTTCGTTCAAGTGCCGGTGAAATTTTCATTCAAGCTTTAATCTTTCCGACATTGTTTTACGACACATTAATTTTTTTTTCGACATCTTCCACTCTAATGTCTCTAATTCTAATATTACTGAAGGTTTAACACTAAGGGAATGAATTCGTGTTGCTATGGAGGCCAATTGAACTAGAAGTAGATCCTTCCGCTATATTCAAGCTTCTCATTATTTAGATGATATTATCCGAGATTAAATTTATCCAACCCGCTTAAACTTTTGGGTTGAGTGATGATTTAATCATTAACAAAGATTATTACCATCCTGAATGATTTGGCTACGAGGTTCAGTATTTGGTTAGAAGACTGGCCTAAAGAAGTAAATTCTTTAGTTGGTGAGGAGTTTGTTCCTCTGTTTTAGTTTTTTTTTTTTTTTTTTTTTGGGTATCTGGAAAAAGTTTATATATATCCTTTCAGTGTGTGTTTTAAAATTAATCCTGTCAAATATTTTTTCCTATTTTTTAAACCGAAAACGTTACGAATATACTCTTGGTCATTGTTATACCCAACGAGGAGACTTTGAAGATTAAATTGGATGTTTTTTTAAAAGATAAAATAATTCTCTACAGATGAAAACATCTTAAAATAACAACAAAAGAAAGTTGAATGTGGTGGAAAAGGTCATGATTGATGAACTCTTGGCAGTTTGCTTAACAATATATGTCATTTTCATATTTTATATATAAAATTACTAATTAAAAACATCAATAGTGTTCTTCATACCTTTTTCCGATAATATATTCTTATCTACTGAAAAAGCCTTTTCAATTTTTTTTTTTCATAATGATATATATTTGATATATTAAGTTTCTTCAAATGAAACTAAGAGAGGATTTGAAAATCATGTTAAGAAAAGAAAGAGGAGGCTCTTTAGATAATCTGATCAAGGGGATGGTGATTGCATTTTTCTAAAATTACGGATTTAGTAAAGTTTTGAAAAAGCTTTTAAGATCAAGTTTGAAACTTTATTATTACTCTTAAAAAGATAATGAACATATATTTTGCAAACTCTTAATGGCTAAAGAAATTAAATAGAACTTACTGTGTTTATTTAAGGTTGGAATTTCTGTATGCTTGACTTGTAGGACCAAGTCCTAAATAATTTTAATTTCAGCATCATAGAATTATTTCCATCCCAACTATACTAGAGAGGATGAAATAAAAAATAATTCAAAATAATATTTTGTGATAGAGAGGGAAACAGATTGAAATGCCATAGGATATTTTGGAAGCCTTATCATCATCATCATAATCACTAATCAAATAGTAGAAAATAGTTGAAACCAGTCGATGCTCAGAAAGCAAAACCATCCTATCAGATATGTCTACTTTAGTCCACACCATTAAGTGGAGTAGTAAGCTTTATCTTAATTAGTGGAAAATCCAAATCCGCTCATCGCAACCATCTTTTTTCTTCTTTTTTTTTCATAATTAGGAGTCGGAACTTTAATTTCCTATACTCAGGGACATCCACGCCCTCCTCCCAAGACCCGGATTTAGGAGACGTCAAGGGTTTTTAATATTAAGTTCATTGGAAAGTTCGAACTTAAGGCCTCTAAATCAATATGACAAAAAAAATCTCAAACTCTTACCAACTTAGCTGCCCTGGGAGAGTTCGCAACCATCTTTTTACTATAGCCATTCATTTTATTCAATTTGATGCTTTTAGGCAAGGCATCAACTTTTTTCTAAAATCAGGGGTACTTTCTATCACATCCTTGCTACACCTGTCTTGATCGTCTGCCAAACATTTTCGCTTTAACCCATCAAAAAAATATATACTGTCTGCACCTCCATCTCCATGAATGATTGAATTCTGCACTCATTTTGGTCTCTGTTCATTCTCTTATTCTCATATCTCAGCTTCCATGATTGATGTTTTGAAATTATTTTGTTTTAGGTTTCTTTTTCCTTTGGCTAGTTTCTGGTAGGCAATTATTGAGTAGGTTGTGGCTTTTAGGTATCTAAGGCCTAAAGGCACTAATAAATTTAATAAACTATAGTTTTGTCCATTTCCTGATTAAATAAATACTATATGTTTCCAGTATTCTACCCCCTGCTAGACTAGATTTGGCCGAGTTATCAATCTCTGTTGGTTGCATTTTGTGATCTTATTATTTGAGGCGGCACGTAAAATTTCTTTGTTTGTTTGTTAATTAGGTAAACATTCATAATCAGAGGTGTTTCAATTTCACACGTAAATCCATTACTCACCATAGAAAATTAGAAATTGGTGCGGTGAAATAACAGAATCTATATTTTCAATTCGCATGCTAGGATCCTTTCTCGCAAAATAAAACATTCAGTTTACCTGTAGAGGTTGGACTTTCTGAAATTATGATCAGCAGGTTGATTTGATTTTGTTTTCTGGCATGTTATTTTTTCAGTTCCTGAAATCAGCAGCAACAGACAGAAAGAACCATAAGAAAACTCGGGTTGCAAGTTCTTTTGATTAAAAAAATGAAGTCGGCTCTCATTCATGTGCCAATGGATTACATTACACAAATGCAATGATGTTAATGTGAAGAAACTAAAACTTTTTCTAGCCTGCGAAGAAAAGCCAGCTTACCTTTCAGAAATATTCTTCGAGTAGGAAACAAACTGCAACTTCAACTCCTGCCCATGATCTTTCTGGAACACACAACATTTTTATTCTGTAAAATTCAATGGTTATGCTATAGTCCAGCAAAAGAAAACAATTTATGACCAAAATTCAAGAGGTACAGCATTTTGTTGACCTACGGTAATTGCTTTTTAAAGCAAAACATTATTACAGTATCAACGTTTTAGGCTCGAAAGATTACTAAGAAAGTGAGGAGGCTTTGAACCCTTTTAAACAATAATTTTTTAGGGACTTGAGCGAAGCTCCAAACAAATTAGGGAGAATACATAAAATTAGTCTTCCAGACCTTAATAAAATATGCCTTCGAAGAGGACAATAAAGGAAATGGAAGATGCCATGCCACCAAGCTACTGCTGTTGCGGCCACATGCTACGCTTTATTCTTAGTTGTTGCCGCATCTACACTTTCGACAACCAACATGATTAATAAACTGAAGAAATTGGTTTTACATTACATGAAAACGGAATCTACGGTTAACTTAAAATTAAAGTGGTTGAAATACCTCAATTATACAGTATTTCTAAGCCCAAGAATAATACCTGAGCAGTTGGTATAATTTTGAAACTCACCCCACTCACTTCATCAAATTGCAAGCCTGAAGACATTCCATCATCCTTCTCCCTCTGCTTCAATATCAAGGATGAAGGATGCAGCAATCCACGTAATGAATGTGCTACTTATATAGATTTGCAATCATTTACTGTACTTCTTAAAGGAAGAATGAAGGAATTTATATTGATAGAATCATTCACCTATATGTTCCTTTGTTTTTTTAATATAGTTTTTAAAAACATTTACAATAGTCAACTGTGGAAGTTCAGGCATGAGAGATGGAGGCTAATCCATTTCAGTTGTTAATCCCTATCAGCAAAAAAAAAAAAACAGGTGGAGCCTCCATCCAACGGGGTGGGATCCTGCAGAGCTGGCGCAAGCTGCTTTTCGTCATCCTCACACCCATGTAGTATGCACCTCAGTTGCTCTTCCACTTCAGATAATCTGGTCGCCTAACTCTCAGCCACAGACACCATAGCGTGAGATTTTCATCATTGAAATAAAAAAACAGGAGCGAATGCCTATTGTCTTTAAACTTCGGCAGCAGGTAGCCGAAGTGGGGATTGGCAAGGATGGGTAGATTTCAGGAAAAAAAAGACCAGGGCAGTCTCTGCCAACAAGCTACTCACCAAACAAGTGAAAATCAAGAGACCTGTTGCAAATATATTCATACACCAAAACATTTAAGTTCTCCTTGCTACCATATCCTAACAGCATCACTATGTTCTTGTGACGAGCAAAACTCAGAACTTGTATCTCAGAATGAAATTCTACAAATCCTTGTGCACTTGCTTCTTTCCGTACTTTTGCTGCAATGAGTTGTCCATCTTTGAGTTCACCCTTAAATACATGACCATAACCACCCTCTCCTAATAAGTTTGCTGCTGAAAAATTGGCAGTCACCCTTAAATACATGTCGTCAGTCCATAGTACCCAAGTAATGTGTTTCAGTCAGCAAAGTATCTGTCATGATTTGTTATCATCTCATTTTTTATCAGATCACATAATCTATTCATTTGAAGATAGCTATGTTAGAGAATAAAGAATCAGCTCATTTCCTGCCCATATATCAGCCAAGGCAACTAAAACAGCTGAACCTTCAAGCAGAAACGCAGGGTATCACCAAGTCTGTTGTTATTGTTGTTTTGACAACGTAGCTTATCTTTCTCCAGCATGTTTCGACCAATAACAACACCTCGACGGATTCGCTCTATAATTTCCCCATTTAAACAAGCATTGACAGCTTAGTAAGTGAATGACTTTACTTGATGAGGATTATAACAGTCATTGATATCTTGAACATGAATTACTCTTCAATGGCCAATGGCGGAAACTGGATGTTGTAGTGAGAAATAACTTCTTGGTCTATTCTCATTCAACTCTTGGATCTGGATCCCTCTTTGATAGCTGACATTATCGAGCAGGTTGCCAAAAAAATAGATCTTGTAATGAATGAGAGACAACTTCTCATTGTATGCAACCTTAAAGTCACTCTCTAGCTTCCACAGTGGCTCCTAACCATGAATTGAGAAAGCGGATCTTCTTTGTTTCTGTCATGATTTCACAAAAGATTCCGCTCATTAAGTCGTATGGCTACCCGTTCTCCCAACTTCGAGTTTCCGTTTTTATGCCATGATTTCACAAAAGATTCCGCCCATTAAGTCGTATGGCTACCCGTTCTCCCAACTTCGAGTTTCCGTTTTTATGTCATGATTTCACAAAAGATTCCGCTCATTAAGTCGTACGGCTACCCATTCTCCCAACTTCGAGTTTCCGTGTTTTCTACATGCTTCTAGGATTCTTTCTAGCATTGGGACAGTGGGATCAAAGGGCATATTGTTGATAAAATTTTCGAGTTCGTCCATGGTTCCATGTCGACCATAGAGCTCGATCATGCACTCATAGTGCTCCAATCGAGGTATGATACAGAACTTATCACTCATTGAATCAAAATACTGCCTCCCCAATTCAACGAGATTTTCATATACACAAGCAAGCAAAATACCTTGAAAGGTCACATGGTCTGGTTTCAGACCTTCCTCCATCACCATCAATCGAAATAACTCGATTACTATCATACCCCTTCTGTTGTGGCAACATCCTAAAATTATGGAGTTCCACAGAATCACATCACGGGAAGCTACATTTTCAAAAACCTTGAGAGCGTACTCAACTTTGCGGCATTTGCAGTACATGTCAACTAAAGCTCCGCTAACTACAATGTCTATCTCATAATTATTCCTAACCATGAAGCCATGGATTTGCTTGCCTTGCTCTATTGCAAAAGTGTTTGCGCAGGCTCCTAAAAGAGTTGCAAAAGTGAATTTACTAGGAGCTGTTTCCCATTGCATCTCTGCGAAAATCGTCATGGCCTGTTCACTCATGCCGTGACGAGCATAGCTCGTGAGCAAAGCATTCCAGGAAACGTCATCCCGCCATTGACTCATTTGGTAAAACCAAAGTCTGGCGCTTTTCAAGCTCCCACATTTACCATACATGTCAAGAAGAGCATTACCAATATATAGATTAGCATAGAAACCAATTCTATAGACAAAACCATGGACTTGCTTTCCTCTTGCAACATCTAAAAGGCCAGTACACACATTCAGTATCAGGCGAAGAGTTACATGATCAATTTCCTTAATCGAACTGCGCATCAAATGGACAAAGTCTAACGCCTCTTCCCATTGAGCGGAATGAACATATCCAGCCAACATAGCATTCCATGAAATCACATTGCGTTCAGGCATTTCATTGAAAAGCTCCCTAGCTTTTGGAACTTCCCCAGACATTGCGTATCCATATAACATTGAAGTCCAAGAAATCAGATTACTTGAATTGGGCTGGTTAAATACTTGGTGAGCATTTTCTAATGTTCCACACTTCACATACATGTCAATTAAAGAGCTCGAAATAACATCATCCTCTTCAAAACCTACTTTAACTACAACACCATGAATTTGCATACCTTGTACAAGTGCTGCCATACTTGAACAAGCAATCAGAGCATTGGAAAAGGTAAAACTCAATGGCATCACTGCTTCTCGGAACATTTGGTAAAACATTGACACTGCCTCTTTTCCATTGCCCACCTCAAGATAGCGCCTAACAATCACATTCCAGGAAACATCATTGCGATTCTGAATTTCATCAAACATGCTGCGTGCATCATTCATAAGCCTGCACTTTCCATAGACATCAACAAGAGAACTCTCGAGAATTACGTTGCCAAGGAAGCCAGATTTCACAATATGCCCGTGAATTTGCCTCGAAAAGTGAAGAGCCAATGCAACACCGCAAGACCCAAGGATACTGGCTAAAGTTATCTCAGTAGCACGAACGCCAGATTTATTCATATCCGAAAACAAATACAATGCTTCCAAAGCATACCCATTCTGGGTATATGCTGTTATCATCGCATTCCACGACCCCCCATCTCTCTGAGGCATTTCCTCGAACAACTCCCGCGCATCCTCCAAACACCCACATTTACCATAGGCTTCAATGGCCCGATTCAACAGGAAAATGGGCGGCGTGGGGCAAAACGTAACCAAATGAGACTCGACCTTTCGAGCCTCAACAAGCGCGCGAGTGGAGGAGCAAATTTGGAAGAGGCGGGCGTATAAAGGATGAGGAAAGGGGAATGGGGAATCAAACAGGAACGAGACAGCTTTTCGAAGGCGGCCCTCTTTCAGGTGATTGAGGATTGTGGTGGTGGCTTCGTCTCCGGTGGGTTCGATTTTGGCGCTCAGATTCTTTCGGGAAAGAAGGCGATTGAGTATTGAGGCGGCAGTCACACCCATGTATCTAACCAACAGCTTGAACTCCAATCCTTCGCATAACGGCACAGTCTTTTGCTCTTGTGATGCATGGACACGCACAGTTATAAATTTGGTGTCGAATTTTAATTCTGACGCATCTATTCAAATTTCTTTTGCTCGATGTTTCGACCTAACTGAAAAATGTAAAAATAATGTACAACCTCGATGGTTAGATTGAACCTTTATTCAATGCTTCGACTTTTTTTTTAAATGTCACTAACTTTTTATTTATTCAAATTTCTGAGTGGATTTTTTCTCTCTTTTTTTTATTTTTTTTTTGTTTGGCTTTTTTTTTAATTTTACAATTTAGATATTTAAAAGAGAAAAATGTTACTCTATTTTTCGAAGTAGCCTTCGAATCTCGTCACGTGGCACACGGTGATGTTCATCATTGCAAAATATTGATTAAACCAAGTAAAAATTACAAAATATTGGCTTTTTAAGTAATAATTAGAATTAGTGCAACCTTCTTTTCATAAATATTATCTCTAATTTTTATAAACACGAGCAACTGATAGTGATTTTGTTGGTCATTTTAGATATTATTTACAAGTATGTCACATCAAATTTTGATAATTTGTTGAGAACTACTCATTGATTTGTTATTATAAAAGCAATATGGTGTAAAATAGTTACTATTGTTTTTGTAGAATCTTCATTTAGAACGTGAGTTAAAATCTTAATTATGTTTAAATACATTATTGATTATCAAAGATTGTGTTGTCGTAGAAAAAATTAATGGTCTTCAAAAAAAAATTAATAATAATAATTTAATGAAATATACAATACTATAATAAAGCTTTAAAGTAGCAAGAAAAAACATAACCAATTTAAGTTTGTTAACGTTTGAAATCTTAAATCACTCAAAGTAAATATTCGAAAAAATGGACGAAAAAACTAAATCATATTTCTAATGGTTGCAATTACAAAGTAATACGTCCAAAACAAATTTATTTTACATGTTTGTATGAAAATGATCTGGAGAAAGGAATGAAGACAACGAATACTGCAACTATATAATATAATAAATAATGCATCTAGGGATATCAACTCCTCCGTTTCTCAATTTTACATGGTTTTGTTTTTTGTTTCATCAAAAAGATCTTGTATCAAGTGATATTGTCCCTTATTTTTATACTCGTGATTTTTCTCTTATCCAGTCAATATGGGATTTTGACAATGAAAATGATATTTTCCCAAATTTTGAAGCTACATTCTTTCATTCTATAGCAAACAAACTAGTTCCTCTATTACAAGAAAGTGAGAAAAAGCAAAAACACAGCAAAAACACACCACTACATTTACTTAGTATAACGAGGTACTAGCTTCTCCCCAAGATAGTGAAAATGATCATTTTCCCCTTCAAGAAGGCGCACAACCTAATAAAACTTTATATTAGCATGTGATTTGATATATTAACATATAAAACAATGGGAGTAATCAATTATAAACGCCGTCCTAATTATGAGAAGGAAGATCAAGGAACAATTATACAATAATATTGATGACTAAACTCTAAAGTAGATAAGACAAACAGTAGTTCATCAGTTGTAAGCTTATGTTATTATGAAACTCTAGTTTAGTTACCTCTCCCATTGATGGACGATTCTCAGGGCTCATTTGCACGCATAAGTATGCAGTTCTGGCCATGAGGTACAATTCATATGTGTCGTATGTCTTTCCTACTCGAGAATCAATCAGTTCGTGTAATGCTAAGTTCTCAATTAACGGTTCAGCCTGAAAATTTAAGGGAAAAGAATCGGTTCGATTAAAAAATACTCATCGACTTCACTGTTATACTGCTTATTTCCAGCAACTTTTTCCAAAAACCTGGATCCATTTCTAAAGGATGAACTTGCTTTGACACCAATTTATAGACACCACAATTTGATACAGAAAATCATGAAAGTATGCTATTTTGCTAATAAAAGAACAAAAATCCAGACTTGCTAAGCAGCAAGAGGCTAAGTTCCCTCACTCAATATCTACTTATCTGTTACTCTCCCAACTCTCTGACTATTATTCTTCTGCCCCTAGCAGTTGGGATTATCTTTCCATATTTTCTATATTTAAAATACCTCGTACGAATGGAGATGTTACGAATACCAAGGATCCCTCCGGCCCACTTCTAATTGATATGGGACTGTGTTCATATCCCAACAATAACCTCCCATTATAACAAATCAACCACCTAAACTAATAACCATTTCCAAAGAGACCCATCAGAAAACTCAATAAAAATTAACAAGTGAAAAATCCTTGAAACAGAATACTCACCCACTCTCGTAGAGACTGTCCCTGCACATCATCCTTCATGTCAAACACCTTACGTCCAGATATTAATTGTAGTAACACAATTCCAAATGCGTATACATCCGTTCTTACTGAGAGAATGCCATTTTCTGCATATTCTGGTGCGACATATCTACAAAAACCCAAACAGATGGTTAGAAACACCAGAAATAGAGTGAAAAAGTCAACTATTAAACATAAGAGCTGACCCAAATGTGCCGAGTATCCTTGTATGCGAAGTATCATCTTTTGTCTTCCATTTGGCCAAGCCAAAATCACCTAACTGAGTAGACAACCAAAAAAAGAAAAGGGTGCAGTTCATATTAACTGCGATGATCTTCACACTACATCCCTCCCCTCCCCAAGTCTTGCAAAGGGTGCAGGTGATTATATGGCAGCAAAAACATCCTACATAAAGCTCTCAATGAAAATTAAAGGGGACTGTAACTTTGAAACTCCAACTCCAACAAATGGAATACGAAACCAAGTCAAGAAAAGGTGATCTATATGGAACGTCAATTAGCTATGGAATAGTCTCGGTGTTGAAATTTTACGGGAAGATGAAAAACTGATATCTTTCTTGTTCTATTATTACAGAATTATACTTCTTACCCGATAGCTCGAACAAAATTGGACTCAACTTTCAATTGACAGTCTAACTTTGACATCCTGACACATAGCCTTACTCCCTTTCTCAGTGAGTACAGATTTCGACACATTTGATAACTAGAAGCTATTCTATACAAGGAATTATCTGAAAAGTGGTAGGAACTTGGTCGATCAATACTTCAATAATAGTGCTCCATTCCTACTTACAACAATGAGAGAAGTAGAAGAACCACGTTTATAATCCAGATGATAAGGTGTTGACCCTACATAAATCAGAAGTGCTGGATGCTACTTCCCTGAAATTAAATTTTCAACTGTTTAAACTTGTATATTGTTTATTTCTTGCCCAAAAACCTCACAAAAGATGAACTTTTTCTGACCAAAAATTTCAATTCGTCGGATAACTAGATTTCCATCTCAACTCAACATACAAAAAAAATCCATCATCGAAGTAATGTCAAGGACAAAGGGACTACATCACAAGGATCAGGATGAAGATAGAGAAATACAAGTCCGATGGACAAAAATCTACCACATTCTTTCTAGAAAGCTGGAATAATTTAACATTTATGGTTGCATGTCCAAGCCTTGAAAAGCCTGTAAATTAAGACAAAAAAGGATGCGATTATTACCATAGGAACAAAATCATGTGTGAGCAGTATGTTGCTTGGACGGACATCTCTATGTATTACAGGACCTCCACGACATTCTTCATGCAGAAAACGCAGTCCCTTAGCAATTCCAATGGCAATGCCATATCTTTGATGTAATTCAAGAACTGTGTTTGTCTTACCTATTTAATTGCCAAAGAAAATATTAATAGAGGGAAAAACAAAATTTAGACTATTGTAAATCGCATTATTTAAAAAAAAAAAGTCATTCAAAGATCAAAACAAGATGAATTGAATCAATGAGTTTCAAGCTACTCACCAAACAAGTGAAAATCAAGAGACCCGTTGCAAATATATTCATACACCAAAACATTTAAGTTTTCCTTGCTACTATAACCTAACAGCATCACTATGTTCTTGTGACGAGCAAAACTCAGGACTTGTATCTCAGAATGAAATTCTACAAATCCTTGTGCACTTGCTTCTTTCCGTACTTTTGCTGCAATGAGTTGTCCATCTTTGAGTTCACCCTTAAATACATGACCATAACCACCCTCTCCTAATAAGTTTGCTGCTGAAAAATCGGCAGTCGCTCGCTGAATGTCAGAATAGCTAAATTTCATGGTATCCTTCATATACAACTCAGACCTCGTCCCACAAACTGAACATAGAATCGGTGCTTCTGAATGTTTCTGTTGAAAGACGTCCTTATTCGGACATTGGACAATCTGGGAAGCAGTTGCATAAATTTTCTGCTCTCTGGAATCCGTACCTATAAGAAAATTTTAATTTTTAATTGATAGCCAAGTACCTGAAATTAAGATAGCAGTGAAACTTTGTGGAATAGTTTGCAAAATATATAATTAGAAAACGACATAAAGTAATATTTGTTTGAAACAATTTTCTTTTCATAGCCTTCACCAATCAGCATTACCACAACCAGCATCTCAAAGGTGTTTATATAGCAGAAGTGAAATGCAAACACCAGGGGTAACGAATGATCTCTACAAAATTTTGTATTCTTCAGCTTGGCAAGATGTGAGAACCAAAACAAGTTTTCAAGCTTCAACCAATGACGATTAGAATGCAATAGGTTTGATAGAGGCTAGAAACCCACTGTATTCATGCAAAGAACATCATGCTCAGCCATTTTTGGCGCCTTTTTTCTTTTTTTTTTTTGCTTGTCATTGCTTCCTTACCTACTTTTTCTTGCTGAGAAGACCGCTCAGGATCCAACGCCTCTCTAGACATGCTACTAGATGAACTGGTACAGTTGCTCTGTGCATATGAACTTTCCTGAGAACTGCTTTGCATTGAGAAGCTTTTGATGGAGAGAACAGTCTGCTCACTATCCCTCAAGCTTTCACTATCGGATGATGGAATGGACATGGATTTAGAGTAAAACAATTTATGTTCTAGTTTATCGACCGCAGTTGTAACCTTATTTCTCAAAACTCTCACAGACAAGTTATCATAGATTACAGCAACCTTGCAAGATAAATGTCTAAGGTAAAAGCTCTCATCCCGTCGAAGATGCCTGTTAAAGTTTGCAAGTTATTAGTTATCATACAAGCCAAAACAGAAATTCAGCAATTTGAGGAGGGCACACGAGGAAACATGCAAGGATATAAAATTGGTTATTATGGTGGTTCCTAGCAGCAAACAGAAACTATATGTACATTAAATGAAATGAGCATTTAGAAACCCAAGTTTCAATTGTGTTCCAGCACTCAGTATTCACAACTGCACTCCAAGAATAATGATGAAATAATTATGTTCGAGAAATATGCTGTACAGTTGCATTACATGCACATGAGATCAAAAAATTTGACTCGTAAATTTATGCAATCATTATCACTCTATCACGACCAAGTGAAGACTGAAGCATTTTATTTGAAGCTGCCCCATCCAAAATACCAGAAGATCAGTATTAATCTCCCGTACTTTAAAATCTTCTTCCTACTTTTCATTTCAAGTATACTGCACTCCATTTGCTGGAGAATGTGAGTTCAAGAACTTCATGTCACAGTTCATTATTAAATGTTCAAAATAAATTAAAACAAATGGTCAGAGACATACCATATTATTATTTTCTTATTGATCTTCTTCATTTACTATGTTGACCAAGATTATTTTCTAAGGAGCAGTTTGCTGGGGAATGTGAGTTAGTTTAAGCACTTCTCACGTGCAAACAGTTCTTCACTATTAAATATTCAAAATAAATTAAGACAAATGGTCAAAACTTACTAAATTACCATTTTATTAGGATTGTTCATTTACTAGGTTGACCACGAATATCACAAAAGTTTTCTTTTTTGTTTAGATGCTGACCAAGAATATTCACCATGTTCATTATCTCCAAATTTTTTTCATGAGTGTTCAGGCTAGCTTACGTACACCACAACTAATTTTACACCAATCCTACTACATTTGGCTGTCAACTAAAACTTAAAGGATGTTAAATCTTAGGTAGGGTCACCATGATTTGAACCTATGCCTCCTAAAACTCTTTTTTATTGGTTCCGATGACCACTAAAGCAACCTAATGGTGAGGGATAAGGTATGAAAACAAAACATGGTTAGGAGAAGAAAACATGCAGCAGAAGTAGACTTCCTTTGTAAAATAGAAACATCGGCAATTAGACAGAACGCTAGCTAAAATAAGACGGCAGATTGCATAAGTAATTATTTTTGAGAAACTGCCATACCTGTCAAGTATAACCCAACTCGCGTTAAAGACCATAATCTCTTGTATAATAACATGCTTAATAGGGAAACCAGCAGTGATTCTGACTTCAATGCTGACCTGTGTATTAATAGACCGTCAACCAATAGAGTGGGAATAAACAATTATAAACCTAAGAACTGTAGTGATTATTTTATTTATTATTATTATTTTTTTATATCGTGGGTGTTCGGGCCTGCTTACGTGCACTTAGACTAATCTCATGAGGTGCCGAGAAACGCATAAAAATTACTAATTCCTATAGTAGGTAGCCATCAGGATTTGAACTCATTCACTCCTAATTAACCCTAATTCCTTTGGATCAATGAGCCACCCTGAACAATTATAAAATTAAGAACTGAGAACTGCAGTCATTCATTCAGATTCTGAACTGTTATTCAACGGTAAGAAAGAACAATTTCTTTTTACAAGTAAAACTAAAAACAAATATTGAAGCAACAGAGCAGCATTTATTTGCAGTTTCTTACAATAAAAGCTGATAAGCTTGTTGAACTGTTTAAATTTAAGTGCTAGTTTTAATGTTTCCGGTTGTTCCATAGCAATTAACAAGTAATCAAAGGTGAATTAGTAAATTCTAAATCTTAGTGGACGTACTCAAATAGGAGTTTATTACAGTATAATTAATAATTCAACTTAATTGCAGAAGAATTCAATCAACCATCGTACTAGTAAGAAAAAGCATATATCCCCACCAAAAATTTGTGGGTGTGAATACAGTATTGTACTAAAAAAAAAAATATCTATATAAAATGTGTAAGATTTAAATCTATGAAATATTAAACATTTTTTTAGTACAATATGTTGGGGAGGGGATTCGAACTCACAATCTCTTGTTGGAGTTATATATCAATTATCACTATGTTCGTTTTGACATATTAAATATTTTATTGGATGCACAAAAAATCAATATTTAATAAATTACTAACCTATAAAAGAATATATAAGAGTGTGTTTGGTTGGTGATCAGAAAACATAAATTTGAAGACAAGGGATTCAATGAAAGATATATGTTTGTTAGCAGATTTGATAATTGAATCTCAATTTAAAAGATTGTTCAATGTGTGTTTAATAATATATTTGTAAACTAGGGTAGTTACAAACTAAATTTTATTTTAATCTAATTTTATATTAATTAATTTATTAACATTTTCTAATAAATTTTATGTAATTATTATTTTGCAAGGTTATATAATTTAGAATGTCTTATATTTTACCTGTTTTAATTTTAAAATACATAAAATGAGTTTATAATATGAATAATATATTGATCAAAGTTTTCATCATTTTTTATGTAAATCTGCAACTTAAAATTTCAAATTCTGAATTTGAAAACACTGAAAACATAAAAAATTCGTTTTCAAAATTTCTATTGTTTGAATCACAGAATTTGAAAACAATTTTCAAAAACGAATCTCAAAAATCCTGCCAAACACACATTCGCTGAATCCGTTTGAGTGAATCTGAAAAAAAAAAAAATTCGGATTTCTATCCAAACAGGCGCTAAGGCTTTTTTAAAAATATAATAATGTTGGTTCAGCCTATACGGAAAAATAGTAATACTAATATTTGTTGTTGTTAAATTATTTAATATGAAACCTTAATTAAAATAATAGTGTTTAATATTTCATAATATAAATTAATTGATTAGTCAATTAAAATACTAAATAAATAAGTTTAATAGGCAGAAAAAAAAATAAACATGAATTAAATTGTTAATATTAAATAATAAATAACTGATAAAATCAATTATAAATAAACAAGGTAATATTAGAATAAGAGAACAAAATGTCCTTTTGAATTAGAAAAAATTATCTAAAATTTTTTTGAATATCTCCTTTTTTTTTCCTTTCCTGCACAAAATCATCATCCAAGTATAAGAATCCTTGAAGAAACAGGGGCGTTCGTGATAAAAATGGGGATGATGGGGAGTTAGAGGAAGCATTACCCCTCCATCTTCGCACATCTCAGCACTTTGCTGAAGCATGGCGATATACGCATCTACTTTCTTCGAAACTTCTTCCTCCATTGCACGAAGGCCGGATCCAAAAATCGAGTCGGGGCATGCTTTCAATTGGTATCCCACTGTACGAAGAGAGTAGGCAGTAATTAATCTAATCTGTCAACATAACATTCCATAGCTGTAAATCCAGCAGAAACTTACTGGGATGAAGCACCTTGTGAAGGATTCCGAGCACAATAAGCGTATCGCCTCCACGGAGAATGTCGCCTCTCATCCACAAGTTCCTGAGCGTAATCTGGAGCTCGTGTTCAGTGCGATCTTTGGTAGCATCATAGGCGATGATAATACGGGACGAGGTAAGAGGAGTCTCCATACAAGTCATTGAAGAGAGTCCAACTGGATTGGTGTTGAAACCCTAGTCCCTTTTATCCGTGGAAAAGAAGAAATCGGAATCGAAACCGATGCCGTAGTCAAGGACAACTCTGTACCATGGTGTGGATTTCTGCCCAATAATCAGAAGCATTGCCAAAATTCTCGTTCTGAATCGGATTAACATAATAATCCTTGGAATTGGAGGCAGATATGAGATATGCTTCAGGATATTCCCCATTACTCCAGAAGAAGGCGGGAGAGGTCGGCGTCCAAAGAGAAGATTGCGAGGAATTTCTGTATTTGAATTCAGCTTGATGCTAGAGGTCAGCCAGACGCTTCTAAAACGCTTGAATTCTTTTATACTTCTTTTCTTATTATCCAAGCCGATGCTGGGAATAAACTTTGATTCCTTAATTAGAAATTGTTTTTTTATTTATTACGTTTGTAGAGTTAACAAACTCCTCATTTGGACTAAGCAAATCAATACATCATATATGAATTTAATTTATTAATTTCTAGTTACACAAATCTAATGCGTTTGAAGGTAGAATCTTCAAAAAGCTGCACTAAATCCTCCAAGCTGTTGCATTTGGAAAACAAGTCAATAGCAGCACTGAGTACATTGTTGTTAGAAGTAATTCCCATCTCGAAATAGGAACCAAAATTTTGCTTACCTAATTTCTAACTCTTGGAGGCAAGAAAAGACACTGATTACTATTGGTACAATGTTGAACTGATCAGGAGAGTGCTCAATGATTCTCATTAAAAAGAACTGATTTAGTGCCAATACTCTAAAACCTGATCTGTGGCAGCCCAAGATCAAAGAGTTCCAAGAGATGATTTCATTGTAAAAATATGGCAAACATATGATCAACGAGGTCACCTTTCTCATACATATCAATTAACGAATTTCTCGCATCCACCCCACTTTGAATCATACTGCCATGAGTTTTGTTGATGTAGCAAATGTCGGAGACCGAGAGCTCTTCTCGAGCAAGCTCTTGCAAAGCAAGCTAGAGAGGAAAGACCTTTCAAACAAGAAAACAGGTAGAGCACTCGAACGGGGATAGATCTTGCGTGAATCAATGAAATGAAGGTGTATTTAGAGATTAGATAGATGGTTATCCATCTAATCAATAGACTCCACTGTTTTGATCTACTTTTTACTATTGATCGTACTTTTTGATTTCAAAGTCCTTCCTCATTGAACTTGGAGAATTCCCAAGTCCAAGCAAGTAGGCCGATTTGGGAGCTTGGCGCTCTTTGTGACTGTGAGCCACATAGCTCGGCCCACGTGGATGGCGCTGGCTTTATTACCGACAAATTTGCTTACCATGACAAGTACAACACACAAAGTCACAGCAAAATGGAGAAGGTATATTCACTTGATTTAAAACCAGAATTTTGCATTTCCGGAAACGATGATAGCATTATCATCAAACCTAGATGAGACGCAGTAGTTCCATGAAACAATGTCCCTCAGGCATTACGTCAAACAGATGGTGTGCACCTTTGAACTCCCCAAATCTCAACAAACACTTCCCGCATAAGTCCCCATTTGTTGTAAAAGGAAGTATTTCAACAGTATCTGAATCCAGTATGATCTTTTCTCATACAATAATATCTAAATATAGTATAATTTTACATTTTCTTAGTATACTATACATCACATTTAAGTTAGATTTTAATTTAATTGTGCTATTTAGGAAAAATAAATAAATAAAATTTAAATATCATGCAACATTTGAAAATAAATATTTATTTTATACATTTATACAATTACATTACATCTCATTTTGTTTAGGTTTAAATAGGCTTTTATATCATCAAACGATACAAAAAAATATTAATCTTGAAATTATGAAATTATATTCAAGTATAATGGACACAATATTCGCACCATATATATCTATCTTGTAAATTTAGTTTTAAGTGAAAATTAGTTAAATCGGGACCATCTTTCCCGGTTGAAAGTGACATCTCAATTAATTAATAGCCACTATTTTCCGAATGTCCAATCTATATTTCGGATGACGCAATTTTAAATATCAATCAACAATAAATTCTTTAGATTTTTTTTTCTTTTTTACATAAAATTCTTATTTAGACTTCTAATAGGGTCTCTAATCTAAATAATGATTTAACAGCCACTATTTTCTAAATATCCAACCTATATTTCAGATGACGCAATTTTAAATATCAATCAACAATAAATCCTTTAGATTTTTTTTTTTACATAAAATTCTTATTTAGACTTCTAATAGGATCTCTAATGATTTAATAGCCACTATTTTCCAAATATCCAACCTATATTTCAGATGACGCAATTTTAAATATCAATCAACAATAAACTCATTCAACTGTTAGTTAACTAGTGATTAAAGACTAAATATACTAATAATTTCCCGTATTTTAATTTAGAATAATTATCTCTTTTTTTGCTTTACTGCAATAATTGGAAATGAGGATTTAAATTAACAATATTTTGATCGAAAATAGGTGCCAAAATGAGTTGAGTATTGTTCAAAATAGCAATAATTTAGAATAATTATCGAAATATACTCTAATGTTTTATTTTTATTAATCGTAGAATTAAAATATTAAATAAAAGTAAGAATGACATACAATTTGTAAGGAAAAATGCAGTTATAAATCATTTATTTCCATCCTAATTTTAACACACTTGACTCACTAAATTATAAATCTTTCTTTCTTATTCCCATTTCCTATTTGTTTCAAAATATAAATAAAAAAATTGTCTCACCATACTTAAATTATTGGATATTGGAGACAAGATATTCATTTTCCATCCTTAAAAAATGAAGAAAGAGACGTTACCAAACGAGTTCTTAATAATCAAAATGAACATTTTGAAATTAGTGGAACTAAAATAAATCAAAGTAAAACATACCCGACTAAATTAGGATTTAAGCTTAATTTGTTAAAAGCAGGAATGATGAAACCAAATTTGTCCAGCAGTGATTATAGCTGCAGGCTACTCATTGCAATAATGATAAAAGCAAGCTAAAGTTTTGGTCACACTGAGTATTAGAGAAAGCTAAGATTGGGTAATCAAATGAGAATATATAAACAAAAAAAGCAAATCCCATAACTTACAAATGGCTGAGAAATTGGCTTTAGAATTTAGAATATGATGCATCATTAGCTGTGGGGATCAAAAGATTGGTTTTTTTGAATTTTTGAATTTTTGGGTGTCCCCCCATCTTACAATTCTTGGTTTCTTCCTCTTGAGATTGACGTACAGCAAAACGATTGATTGAGCCATTAATGAAGCCTAATGCACCCACACACAACTCACAACGACTTCGATATTGACTACTCGATTTTTTATTCCCACGATAAATATATATATATATATATAATATAAAGCCAAATTTTCTATTTTAACGTCTCTTTTCCTACTTTATATATGATTTAAAGAACTATCTGTATAAATTTTATATATTGGGTTGAAAAAACTAAAATATAATAATAATAATACTAAAACCAACATCCACTAATTTAAACATCATTTGGGGTTACGGTCATTCTTATAAATTGAAAGTTCAAATTGATTTAATCTACCTCCGTAAAATACATTATACTTTAGAAAGTAAAAATATCTTCCATTATTAATAGAAAGATCAATATCTACATGTCTCATCGAACTAAAATGTCCCTAACCAATCTCAAATTGACAAAATAAGTTGCACAACTTTTTACCTCTAAAATTTGGATCACAAATACTTGTTTAAATCTAAATTTATGAAATTGGAAGTTAAAATTTGGATCGAATTTAAAAGAAATTAGGGGAGAAATACGGTTTATATTAAAGAAATGGGCCTACAGCCGACGCACCATCTAGAAGTTCTTGATTAGTATTATTATTATCGCGTTTAGTGGAGAGTTCTTTATTTTTCAAAATTCATTATTTGTGAGATAGTGCGTAAGCATTTGTTTTATTATAATTAGGTTTGGGATTTCCTTCAATTTCAACGATCTTGATTTTGTTATTTTCTACAATAAAATACAATGATTTCTTTAATTTTTTTTTCTTTTGTAGAGAAAATTAAATGATTTCAAAATAAGTGTTTGCCTAGATGTGAATAGTTTAAATATACTCCTTATGTCGAGGTTGGAAGTTGGATCCTCGCGTCTCAAATTATTCTCCTAAAAAAGAAATAAAATTTGCTACAGAGAGTGGATACAAATTATAATAATTGCTTACCCATGTAGAAACAATTAGTAGCAGGATGGATGAAGAAGAAAGAAAACCACAATTTCATTTTCATTTACAATTTTTTTTTTCAATAATAATGTTAAAAACTTTAGTAGTTGTTAGACACGTTGTTTCACTTGTACCTTTCGATAATAAATATACAAAAAAAAAAAGGAAAAAAAATCCCATATATCATTCACAGATTTTTTTGTCGCAAAAGATTTCTGAACTAAATTTGCAGATACCTCCTCATATTTTCATGCTTCTATTTTCAGTCTTCTACTCATTTTATCTTGTACAACAATCTACCATTTTTGTTTTTTTCCCTAAGAAGTAACAACCTACCATTTGAATAAATATTTGGAAAAAAAAAAGAAAACGAAAAAGAAAACGAAAGCCTTGTACCTCCCTCTCCGTGTTAAAAAAAAGGCATGAATTTATCTTTTATAAAGAGCCAAGTTCCTTTATTAAAGAATATTTAAATTGTTACACACATTTTATTATATATAAAACTTATAAACATCTCTCATCATAATGGTCAATTTAAGCATAGTTAAACTAATTAAAAAGTTGTACGTTAATATTATTATTCTCAATAAAAAAAACATATATATAGATATACATGTTGCATAATTAAATTTATCAAAATTTCATAACTAACATCATCTAAACATGTATGTATGAATCTACTACTTCTCTTCCTAGATTTATAGATTCAGATGTATTATTCTTGGTTAGCAAATCTGTAACCTATTATTATAAAAGGAAAAGGCGATGAAATTTGTAAATTTTGAAATTCCCAAAATAATAATAATAAGTAAAAAAGGCGATTAAGAAGAATGTGCTTTTGTGAAGCGCAAGGGAGGGATGTTATTCTTAATCTTATATTCTTATCCCACGCCTATGCCTTGGACTTTACAACCGAACCGACGGTAACTAGACCAAGTTACCGTGAAATTGACCCGGAGGGGACCAGACCAAGAAACACCGGGCGCGAATTTACAGTTATCTCCCTAGCCCCAGCCCCACCTTCCCCCTGTACCCACCGCTCCCCCTCCCTCGCTTCAAACGCACCACACATAAAAACAAACCATTTCAACTCTCTCTCTCGAGTTTCTTCCTCTACATTTCCCCAGAAAATCCAAAACACTGAGAAAAAAAAAAAAGAAGAAAAAAGGAAAATCAAAGCCATGGGCGATCCTAGGCCGAAACTCCCAAGAAATCCTATCCGTAGCCCAGATTCTGTCGCGCCTCGAGAGCAGGAGTTTGCGGCCGAAGACGGCATCGTTTTCAGGGCCGTGGATGAAGAGTCGCAATCCGAATCAGGAGCCTGTTCCCCCACGCTCTGGGGCTCCAATTCTCGGAGCAGCCCCCAATTTCACCGCCCGCGTAATCGGAGCCTCTCCCCAACTTCGCGGATCCAAGCCATAGCCCGCGGTCAGCAGGAGCTCATGGAGATGGTCAGGAACATGCCCGAGGCCTCCTACGAGCTCTCTCTCAAAGATCTCGTCGAGTACCACCGCGTCGCTAATCCCGATACCTCTATTGAAAGCAGAGACGATTCCACCTCCGAAACTTCCTTCAGAAGAGACTCCAGCAAGAAGACGGCTGAAACCAGAGCGCTGGTCACCCGGAGTAGAAGCGTCGACAGCGGCGGATTTTACCTCAAAATGTTCTTCCCGCTGCCCTTCGGCCAGATTTCGGCCAAAAAGAAGAGGAGTGTTGGGAACGATTCGGGGTTGAATGGCAGTTCGAGAGTGTCTCCTAAGCCGCCGCTGGTGAGGGACGGATCTGGAAAGGGCGCGGACAGAGACTGGTGGAGGAAGAGATCGTCGCTGGCCGCCGGCGAGAGCGAGGGCAGCGTCTCCGGCGGAAGCATGACGAGCAGCGGCAGTAGCAACAGCACGAGCAGCAGGTATCAAAATTCGATGAACCGAATATTTTAGAACTCCAACCGAATTGTTTATCAATCCTGACAAAATGAAACAGAAACCAATTTGTTATTCAAATTCAACTAACTTAGGGGTCGGGCAATAATTGTTTGGTGGTTGGAATTTTGGGTGACAGTCTGAACTTGGATTTCTTATTCTACACGTTTTTTGGCTCTATATGATGAATCAATTTGGTTCAAGAGTAGCCAAATTGGGGTTAATAATTCATGAGTTTTGACTCTGTGTTGTCTGGATTTGGTGAATTTGATGTGCAGGAATGCAGAATCTCAAGGGAGTTGCTGGTTTTGTATCAGTCCAATCAGAACTAAAGATCCAGAGTAAAAAAAGGCTACAATTACCCAATCTTACTATGTAATAATCTCCTTTGAATAATGCTTTGGTATAATCCCACTAAATCACAGCTGAATTTTGCAGCTAAGCTTGTCTATATTTTTTTTGTTTTATTACTTTTTCTTTTTGGAAAAAAGGAGGATTCCTTGTCTTGTTCGTTCCTGATCTCTTTCTTCATTAGTATTTTAATTTCCATGTTATATATATGTATGTATATTGTTAACCAAATAATTTACTTGTTTCCTTTTTTCAGTTTTCCTGATTGTTATTAGTACTAATTAAATAGTTTGGTATTAGATATATAGAGTTGTTAATTAGTAATCACTATTCCTACATGAGTTTGAATTGTCTCTAAATAATGATTGAAGAAATAGAAAAATGGGTAGTCTGTATCCGCGAAGTCTTCCTTTAAAAAAAGTATGAATACAAAACATGCCCAACATGGCCCGCCAAAAACTATCCCATCGTCACTACGTCCGGAAAATTTTATCTCTTGGCTTCATTTGTGGACTTACACTTAGATAATATATTCCAATGGTTTAAATTTGAATTTTCTTTTCTATTTACTAGAAATCAGTTTTATTATTATTATTATTATTATTATTTTTTTAACAACATGTGGGGTGGAGTTTGAAACCGCAACCTACCATTAAATTTTGTAGGATCAACATCACATTCTTCTATTTGTATAATGAAAATGAATAAAAAAGAGCTTATATTTAATGTACAACAGTGAATAAAAAATTTAAGTTAAAGATAGATTGAGACTGATTTTTTTGCTATCACAAGTTTACATTATGATTCGTATTAAGATCTATCAGTGAAAACTCAACGGATAAAGTTCAATTTATGAAAAACGATGCATGATAGCGAATAGAAAATCTAAGTAAAGATAGACCAAGATTTATTTTCTGTCATCACAAGTATGTATTATAGTTTGTATTAGGGTCTATCAGTAAAAACTCTAACGAATATAAATTTCAATTTACTCCAAAGATTTTCTTTCCCAATTCAAAATTCTCTCCCTCGCACTTGTACTGAGACCATACGACTTGGGCCAATTATCCTTGGGCCGAGCGTTGCGGCTGAAGTGATTCTCAATGGGCTTACGAGTGGCGAAATGGCACCGTTGCGGATCCGACCCGGAGATCCAGTTTGGCTTCCGGGTTGGCGTTGTCGACAAGTCTACTACGGCATCCATGTCGTAGACTGGCAAACGAAGTGGGGTCCGGTGGCCGGTTGGTCTACGTAAGACCGTTCTTCTCCAGCAAGAAAGACGCGGTTTTCAGGCCGAAATCCACATCAGCCCTTGCCCAAGTCTCCGCCATGGAAACTCCGACAAAGTCAAACCCAGAGACCCAACCCTGTACCAAGGAAGGAAATTTTGGGAAGACTTTGTGACTGTCATCTGACCTCGCGTGGGGCGATAATAACTATATTGCTTCCATGATTCTGAATTTTGTTTACTAAACCCATCTTTTTGCTTTCCTTGTCGCGATATGCCAGATGGGAATTGGACTCAGCTGTACGTTTTAACTCGCCGATTAGCAATTTCCCCCTTGGCCCTTCCTTTCATTCTTTTCTTTATTCCTGGGTCTGTGTGAAAATTCAAAGTTGGCTCTGAAAAAGAGAAGAGTCCCAAACTAATCAAACAAGCAACCCCTCGACGAAGAAAACCCAAAAAAGAAAGAACACGCGCGCACAGTTCCTCCCCACTTTTTCCTACTCGTTCTCCTGTTGATTCTAGGCAGGTATGCTTCATTTGTGAGCCCCGACCGAAGTCTCTTTTCTCAATTCCATCCATTTCTTTTGATCTCCACGTGAACTTTCAGATTGTGGGTCTATCTCACAGGGTAATTTTAGCTTTTACTTTAGTCTTTCTGCTTTATGGTTCCATTCCTGTAAAATGAACTCACGGGATTTTACTTTGAGTAGATAATGGAACTATTATGGTTTATGTGATGATTTTTATGTGGGCTGTCGCCTGGATCATCTGTTGTTTGGCTCACATTCGAGTCCGCCCTCTTCTTCTTTATTTGCGAGGAAATTGTTGATGGGGATTCTCCTCGTGTTAATCCTAGTTCAGATTCATATGCATAATCACTTAATATTTTTCCCCTTTTCAGAATTGCTACTTTTTTAAAGGTATAAAGGGAGGGTAATTGATGGCAATGATTTCTGATAGACTTCTGTTCCACGATTGGACTTTGTTTATTTCACTTCCTAAGGTTACTTTTCCAGCTGAATTTCATAAATCCTGCTGGATTTTGTTTCTCAGGAGATTCAAGGACGAAATACCTTATTAGGGTGTAATAGATTCAGAGGAACATGTCTACCAATGCTGCTGCTTGTGCCGAGAGAGCAACAAATGATATGCTTATTGCTCCCGATTGGGCAATAAATATTGAGCTCTGTGATATCGTTAACATGGATCCTAGGTAATCCCAAAACTTCTCTACTTACTTATATTGGTCGTTTCCTCCTGTTAAATCTTTCAATAGCTCTGGAACTTCTAGTTTCCTTTTCTCCTAGTAATTGTAATGTTCGTTTGTAATGAACATCTATGAATCGTTTACACCTCCTGTGGCGAACTCGAAACCAAAAGAAAGCAGGTTGTTGTTGCTTACAGGGTTTCTTTTCCATTGATTTTTTTGGACTCATCTCATAATTGTCTGCAGTTGTAACAGATTGCAATCATAACTATTCTCAACCGGATATGAAATATCTGTTATTTTTTGTACTTTTGATTGCTGACTTTGGTTTTGAAATTGAAATTTTTAGGCAAGGGAAAGATGCATTGAAGATACTCAAGAAGCGTCTAGCTAGCAAAAATCCCAAAACACAACTTCTAGCTCTTTATGTAAGTTTTTTGTAGTCTTTCTCGTCTTTGTAGAATGTTTACCATAAACAACATGTCCTTAGATTTCTGGGTGTTGCTGTTTTTGTAGTAATAACCAATTGCCAAAAGTTAACTGTTAGTATGATATTTCCAAAAGGAACGTTATATATATATAGGTATGTTGAAAGTCAACATTCTAACCATGCTATGTTTTTTTCAAAACACAATTGATCCAGGCATTGGAGGCTCTAAGCAAAAACTGCGGCGATAATGTTTTAAAGCTGATTGTAGATCGTAAAATCCTGCACGAAATGGTTAAAATTGTAAAGAAGAAGGTATTTCACTAAGTTTGATATGAATCTAATATGTGTTGACTGTTGTTTAGTGCTCGGTTATGACAAATCTAGACAGGACAGAAGGACAAACAGTTTAATGTGTTATTTCATTTCAACTCAGCAGCCCGATTCAAATGTACGGGACAAGATATTAACTTTGGTAGATGCATGGCAAGAAGCATTTGGTGGTGGCTCCAAGGGAAAGTATCCACAATACTATGCAGCGTACATTGAGTTGAAGGCGAGTTATTTTTTGCTTTGATATGTATATTTTTCAAACATTTGACAGTGTGTAGAGAATTTTTTTTTTTTTAAATTAAAGTTTTCTCATTATTTATATCTGCTGTTGGATTTGGTTTCTGTAATACAGAATGCTGGCTTTCAATTTCCACCAAGAGAAGAGAATGTTGGGCAGTTCTTTAGTCCACCTGAGATACAGCCAACTTTAGAGGACCCTGTTTCGGCTTACGATGATTTTTCTGTGCAGGCCTCTCTCCAGTCTGATGCTTCTGATTTAAGGTAAAGTTTTAATTCCTGTTGGACCGATTTTACTTTTTGGCCTTTTCTTTTTGACAAAGCAAGGGCCAAGGGTCTATTTAGTGTTCTCAGTAACTTATCTTCATCACATGTTTCTATCCTATGTGTCTATCTTCATTCTTCTTTCTCAAGTCTAGTATTTTATTTTCGATTTTCCATTGCTTCCCCGGGTTCGACTCTGATTATGATTTGAATTTAAACAGCTTGCCAGAAATTCAAAATGCACAGGGACTATCAGATGTTTTAATGGAAATGCTTGGTGCACTGGACCCTAAGACTCCGGAGGTATTCTGTTTATAAACATCTTTATGTGTTCCTTTTCTTTTTCTTATACTGAATGGAGAACTTTCAAATTTGAAATGTCATCTGTAGATAATTTTAGGCATTTTGACTTGATTCAATATTAATTCTCCACAAACCGTTAGGAACGGGACTGAGGGAATCATTCATGTAGCTGAACTATGCATATTTGGACTTGATTTCAGTTGGTGAAATGAAACATACTACACAATACTTCCCTTTTTGTTATATCTTTTGACTTGATCATATTGGCAGGCTTTGAAGCAAGAAGTGATTGTTGATCTTGTTGACCAATGCCGTTCCTACCACAGCCGTGTCATGATGCTTGTGAATGAGACCACGTAAGATATCGTGTCAGCTTTATTTATTTCCTGTTGGCTTAACCTTTGACTCATGTCGTTTGCTCCCATTTCAGAGACGAGGAACTTTTATGTCAAGGGTTGGTGTTGAATGATAGTCTGCAGCGTGTACTTAGCTTCCATGACGACATTGCAAAAGGAACATTAGTGACAGCAGGTAGAAGAACAGAACCTTCTGTTCCAACGGTTCCCTATATGAACCCTGAAGATGATGAGTCGGATGATGATTTTACCCCATTAGCTCGCAGGTGACTACAATGGAGCCCTGTTTCCTCGATCAATTCTTTGATAAGTAGAATGTCACTGTAACTGTTATACATAAATTGCAGGTCAACGAGAGATCACATTTATGAAAGGGACAGGAAACTGTCGAATGGTCAATCATCCCGAGTTAGTCCACTTCCTTCACCCTCATCAAAGAAGGCGATCCGCGTGGACATGATTGATCATCTGAGCGGCGACACGTACAAACCTCAAGGATCTCCAAGGACAGCAGAGCCTCCATCCTATCCACCTCCAGTTTTCCCACCTTCACCAACAACTTCATCTACCTCACCTTTCCACACTACTAGGCAGCCTCTGTTCGACGAACCACCTCCAAGAATGATATCCACGAATCCACTCCGGGACACCCAATCTCCGGGCTCGCTCCCTCCCCCACCCTCGAGATATAATCAAAGACAACAATTTTTTGAGCAACAAAAAGCTGTTACAGGAGGCAGTCTGCCCCATTTGGGCAACGGTACTTATGGTTCATCTGATGACAACATAGTGGGACAAACTAAGAATCTGTCGCTCGGTCCTTCCACTCCAACCAGATCCGCAGACCATGAAGAAGCCCTTTTCAAAGAACTGGTGGATTTTGCCAATACCAAATCATCTCCATCATCAAAACCCAGCCGACCATTCTGAGACACGAGTAGCGAAGACTGATGATGTTTTTTCTTTGTTTTTGTGGTTGTAGACAGGTGATGTGGTTCCTTTGACGAGGCTGATGTATATTCATGAACAAAGTATCCATTTTGTTTTGTAGTAGAGTTAGAATTTGTTGATGTTGCTTTGGATGGGTTGCATATAATATATATTCTATTAATTTAGTATATCTGTTTTGTTTAATGAATAATATTTAGGTTTAATTATTAGATAATGAGATATGCTCCATATTTTTGTTAAAAATAGAAAAAAACAAATATCTTTCTTCTCTGACGGTCAATCGATTGTTGATTGGCCAAATGCTAAATAACAATGTTGCACCCTTTCACGTTCCTTCGATGTAAATTTTTTATTTTTTAAAATGCCTTAAATCTTGATGAGTTTTTAAAAACAGTAGGTTTAAGATTTAAGATTTAAATCGGAATAGGGAATTCTCCCTGCCCCGTCATTTTAATAATTTAAAAAAAAAAATTATTTGTTATCGAAGATTTAACTAAAAAATAAAAAGTAGCTATGAGTAGAATTCGAAAATCGTATTCCTTTTTGTATTTAGATATGAGGGAGAATTTTTTGGAGTAGGTGGGATTTTGTCATAAAAGGAATAGGAAAAGGAAACTGAATTTGTATGTGTATATATACAAAAACTCTCCTAACAATTCTATCATCAATCATCAATCATCAATCATCAATCATCAATCATCAATCATCAATCATCAATCATCAATCATCAATCATATCATAGCTCTAATATAATACTAATTTGTTCATTAAAAATGGAACGCGGCCGTGCTCAGCTTGCGGAGCTGATACTTCCGGAGTCGGTGAGAGGCAGTTCCACAGAAGGCAACGGAAGCGGATGGTCCCTCACTTACGATTGCTTCGTCTGCACTTCCGCCGTCCCCCATTGGGCAGGCCGCCACGCCGACAAGCCCAATAACGGCTTCCTCATTCGCGTCCAAAACTTCCACGTTGTGGACCCACTCTACATGCCACCTGGCAACCACATGGTCCTGGATTCCAACTTCCAACTCCTCCACTTCCCGCCGGCCCACTTCTCCTCCTTCTCCGCCGTCCACAGCTTCGTCCTCGCCACCCTCGACCGCCTCGGCGTCCCCGCCACCGACCCCGACCCGCTCGCCCGCCTCCTCTTCTCCTTCCTCCGCCGCCACGCCGACGCCTCCGCCGCCACTCTCGTCCCCTTCTACATCTCCTTCACCATCACCACCGTTCTTCGAAATCTGGACGAGGCCGTCGACTGGGTCCACGGAGGCACCCCCGAGTCTCGGATCGCGAGGACCCTGAGATGCACCTACGACGCCGTTTCCAGGCTGAAGAGTAATTCCAGTGTGGTCCGTGGGCCGTCCTCCGAGAGAAGTTGTAATTGTATGGTGTGTCTGGAAGATTTTGACGAAGATGATGGGCGGCTGGTGAGCCGGCTGCCGTGCTCCCATGAGTACCATTTTAAATGCGTTTCGCGTTGGCTGAGATTTGATCACCGCTGCCCCGTGTGCCGGTTTCCCATGCCCTGGGTTCAGACCCTGATGCCCAAGACGGCCACCGAGGAGGAGGAGGATCGGGCACAATCCCTGGATATCGTTGTGGCACCGGCTGGGTTTTTTGCGAAACTAGGGTTGGTTTTAAAACAGCTATTCACAAGGTTGTATTTCACTTATTTACTCAAATGATAATCAAGTTCCCCCATTTTTTTTTCCTCGGGAAACTGTAGCTAGTTGGCCAAATCCAATATCTGATAGATTTGCTTTCAAATTTCGCTGCTTATTCCACGTTTATACTTCGATTTTCTTCCTATATTATATTTCTCTCAAGTCGTTACTTTAGTTTCAATTTGTCCACACCTCCCATTTTAGAACCTCAACATATGTTATTAACCAGCGAGATTCGGAAAAATATTGTTTGATATGTAAGGAGTAAACAATGTTCCATATCGTCTCAAGAAGAGCATGATGGTTATGCTAAAGCGAACTATATATTGTGATGATATTTGAGATAAGAAGAACATGATGATTATGCTAAAAACGAACTATATATTGTGATGATATTTGAGATAAGAGTAGGAGGGTACCTTTTGTCCTTAAAAAAAACACAGAACTAAAATAAATATTGGATCAATTAATTAACTAAATTGAGATGAAGCTTTTTTCTGATACAGCATGTTGGGGAGATGATTCAAACTGAACTATGCTCGTTTTGACAAATTGAGATAAAGTTACTACCCTAGACTAATTTATTAAATTGGCCTTGCTCATTTACTAATACTTTTTTTAGTTCAAAGACCATTGATTTGTAATAGTTAATGATTCACAGTTTAAAGGGTGACTATGAGGCAAGTAATTAATATAATACTTATTAATAATAATTTGATGGTACCTATTATAGATATAGTTTAATATAGTAAGCATGTATAAAATATATATTCAATCAAGAGGATGTGAGTTCGATCTTCACCTACCTATTTACTAAAAAAATGTTAGTAGTTATTTTGAGAAATATCATTCCATGTAAAATTTCGTATAAAAAAAATTACTATTATAAAAATTAAATTACAAATTCGACCATAAATTTTGATGATATTTTTAGATGCAAGTTTTGATGATTGTATTTATTTAGCTTATAAAATTATTTTGATGATTATAGAGGAGTAGTCCTATTCAGATATTAATTAAATAATAATCATTCAAGTATAACTTGGTCTAACTATATTATATTTAGGGAAGTTTGTACTAAAAAAATTATATTTAGGGAAAATACATAAAAGTATAAAAAAAAACATTTAAAAACAATATTAATTAGAATTTAAAAGAATTAAAAGAAATTTAAAAACAAAAGTTTTAAAACATGAGTTCTAAGTGTGTGTTTGGTTACTAATTTGAAAACATAAATATGAGGATTCAATAAAAATAAAAATGTTTTCAGTATTTTCGAATATTTGGTACAAGATTTGAAAATTATATTGAATCTCATTTAAAATTTTTTTTGATGTGCCTAGATACCAACTAAATATTTAGTTCAATCTAAAATATAATTAATTTATTAACATGTCTATTATAAATTTGGTGTAGTTATTATTTTACAATATTATATAATTTATAATATATTATGTTTCACATGTTTTAATTTTAACAAAAAATTTAAATGAATTTATAACATAAAATATTATTTTATCAAAGTTTTTATTTTTCTAATGTAATTATGCATTATTTTAAAATTTTAAATTCAGAAGTCAGAGACAAAAAAAGTTGTTTCAAA